>NC_081561.1:76442065-76688009 GCF_022355385.1 Mustela nigripes | reverse complement strand
TCTGGCCCTGATTCCTGTACAAAGCTCCTAAAATCCTTATAATTTCCTAGGTAACAAGAACACTAGGAACATCTTTTATTCTGATACTTGATGTTTAATCCCTGTTTCTGACATAGAGTTCCTAAACCCCTTGGAATTTCCTGGGTGATAGCGGTGTCTTTTATTCTAATGAGATGACTCTCCATGAACTCTGGGATGGGGACTGCTCACCAGGAAGACCAAGACATGATTAGAAGCTTGGAACTTTCAGCCCCATGCCCTATCATTCAGGTAGGGGAGAGGGAGCTGGAATTGAGTAAATTATGATCATACCCTAAGAATCCCAAAAGTATCAGGAAGAGGGAGCTTCCAGGCCAGTGAAGACAGGAAAGTGTTGGGAAAGTGGTGTTCCTGGAGAGGGCATGGACACTCTGCAACCTCCCACCTAAGTTTTCCTATGCATCTCTTCCATCTGGATGCTCATTTGCCTTCTTTATCATATCTTTTTATAATAAACAGGTAAACGGTAAGTAAACTGTTTTCCTGAGTTTTGTGAGCTGCTCCAGCTATTAATTGAACCCGAGGAGGGTATAATGGTGTAGGAGTGCTGACAATACTGACTCCATCTTTGGCCCTCCATCTTGTTCATGTTTGTTCAGAGATGTCTCTTGGGGCTACACATTCCAGGCCCCTGGAAGATTAATATACATACCTAGCAATGCCCACCAAGACTTGTTTGGGCCTCCCACTAATCCATTAGAGATAACATAGTCTTTCCCCTTCCTGACTCACAGGTGGTGCCACAAGATCTAACTGAAGAGTAGCTGTCAGTTAGGGGCATGCAACCGTCTGAGGTGTGTGCACACCTTTTGATCTCACTACAATGCCCTTTTGCATGTCCCCTCACTCTATAAAGTCTGTGGACTAAGGTCTGGCTTTTGCAGGGAATAACTATGCAGCTGCCATGCATCGTTCTCTACCCAGGGCTCCCTGTCAGTAAATAAAACTATGTAAACTGAATAAAACTATGTAAATAGTTTTATTTATATCTGGCCCTGATTCCTGTACAAAGCTCCTAAAATCCTTATAATTTCCTAGGTAACAAGAACACTAGGAACATCTTTTATTCTGATACTTGATGTTTAATCCCTGTTTCTGACATAGAGTTCCTAAACCCCTTGGAATTTCCTGGGTGATAGCGGTGTCTTTTATTCTAATGAGATGACTCTCCATGAACTCTGGGATGGGGACTGCTCACCAGGAAGACCAAGACATGATTAGAAGCTTGGAACTTGGAACTTTCAGCCCCATGCTGAAATAAAACTATGTAAATAGTTTTATTCAGTTTCTGAATAAAATAATGTAAACTGTATGGAGAGGCCTACTTCATTTCTGAAAAAGTGCCTTTTCAGTCTGGGAGATACTTCACCGTCTCTCTTCCACCTTCTAACAGATGGGAACCTTTAAGTCATAGCTGACTGACCAGAAATACAGACAACAACCTGAGCTTGCTATTAGCCCCTGAGGCTGGGAGCCATTTTGTGAGACAGCCCTAACCTGAGGGATCTGATGCTTTCTCCAGGTAGATAGGGTTCAAATTAAGTTAAACTGTAGGTTCCCCCAGCTGCAGTCGCAGAATTTCTTGGTGTGGGGGATTCTCCAACCATAGCTTGTGTCAGTGTTGTTGGTGTGATAATCGTGTGAGAGTAAAGGAGAGACCCAGCAGTAGTGCAAATTTTCTTTACACTACCCATTATTCTCAGAAAAGCCATTTTCATATTTATATATCACATGCTATACTCTTCTATATGTATTGTAGGATTATTTCTAAATTCCATGAAAACTCCCATTAGTATTAAATTGGATAATACTGGGTCACTAGAGTAATTTAGTATAGGGTTGCCCAGTAAAATACAAGGTGCCCAATTAAATCTGAAGTTCAGATAAATAACAAAGTATATAAATATAAACAAATACCTAAATCTACATGTGTATATATCTAGATAGATGATAGATAGATAGACATATCCATGAAATAATTTTTTCTTAAAGATTTTATTTATTTATTTGACAGACAGAGATCACAAGTAGGCAGATAAGCAGGCAGAGAGAGAGGAGGAAGCAGGCTCCCCGCTGAGCAGAAAGCCCGATGCGGGGCTCGATCCCAGGACCCTGGGATCATGACCTGAGCTGAAGGCAGAGGTTTTAACCCACTGAGCCACCCAGGCGCCCCTCCATAAAATAATTTTTTTAATATAAGTTTGTCCCATACAATATTTGGGAGATAGTTATATAAAAGAGTTATTCATAATTTACTTGAAATTGAAGTTTAACTTAGTATTTTCTATTTTGTGTTTGCTAAATCTGACAACCCTAATTTGGGAAGAAATAACATCTTTAAAATATTTAATCATCCTTTTCACAAGTACTCTATACTCTCCATCTATCTAGTGTTTAGATTACTAAATAATTAGGGCTGTATATTTTGCTTATTTTGTTAGATTTATTCTTAAGTGACTTAAAAATTTTAAAGTTATTGTGAATGAGATCTAATGTTATTGTAGGAGTCCTGTTGATGTTTGTACAGTGATATCATATTGAGAAATCTTCTTGAACTTTACTAACTTGTCTACAAAGTGTTTTGAATTTTTTGTATTCACAATAGTATCACCAAGAAAGAATGAAATTTCTGTCTTTCTGGTTGATATCCTTTTATTTCTTTTATTTTTTATTGCACAGAGTGGGACTCCCCGATACAATACCCGATAGAGGTGGTAATAGTAGGTATCTGTCTTTTCGTAATTTAAAAGGCATGTATCTATAATTTTATCAAAATATTATGGTTTTTAAAGGTTTTAAAGATAATTTTGATCAGGTTAAAATCTTCTATTTCTAGTTGGCTAAGAGTTAATAATAATAATATAATATTATCATGAGTAGGTATTTAAATTTACCAAAAACACTTCCTGTACCAATAGAGATCATCATATGGCTTTTCTCCTTTAATTTATTACTGTCACAAATATAGTAACTGATTTCCTGATATAAAAACATCTTTGGTTCCTGGGATATTTCCAACTTAGTCATGGCCCACACTGACAGAGACTAACACGTACAAGCATTGGTGGATTCCATTGTTCACACCTTAGCTAGAAGATTTATATTCCATGTGACATCAGCCTATAATTTTTCTTATAGCATTTATGTCTGATTCTTTTTTAAAAAAATTTACATATTTATTTTTAAGAGAGAAAATGAACAAAGGGAAGAGGCAGAAAGAGAAGCAGAAGGAGAAGCAGGTTCCTCGCTGAGCAGGGAGCTGGACATGGGGCTTGATCCCAGGACACTGGGATCATGACTTGAGCCCAAGGCAGATGCTTAACTGACTGAGCCATCCAGGTACCCCTTTACATCTCATTCTGGGTGGGAAGCTATATTGGCCTCATAGGGGAATTTTTTCTTTATCTGGTCTCTAAAATAGTTTGTATGACTTTAGGTTGATCTTTTCCTTGAAGCAATCATCCTCAAACTGCAGTGTACATCGCCACACAAAGTCTGTGACCTCGCATCCAGAAATTCTAATTTAGTAAGTATGAGGAGTAGCTCTAGTCTAGCTCGCTTTTGGGTCTATTTAGGAAGTTATACTTCTCTGAGAAATTATCTGCTTTTCCCAAGTTTTCCCTTATGTTCACAGAATTATTAAAGATATTCTCTTATAATGTTTTAAATTTTTACTGCATCGTGTACTCTTTTTCAATTCTGTTTGTGACTCCTCTCCAGTGATGTGCTAGAGCTGGCTTGGACTGGCTGCCCAGAGCCAAATCTGTCCATCTCTCCCCAATCTGTGTACAGCGACATCATGTTGTTAAAATCCGCAATAATGACGGATGCCTGGGTGGCTCAGTGGTTTAAGCCTCTGCCTTCGGCTCAGGTCATGATCCCAGGAGCCCTGCATTGGGCTCTCTGCTCAGTGGGGAGCCTGCTCCCCACCCCCCCACCATCCCTCTGCCTACTTGTGATCTCGGTCTGTCAAATAAATAAATAACATCTTTAAAAAAAAAAAAATCTCCAAACTCCTTGGGCACCTGGGTGGCTCAGTGGGTTAAAGCCTCTGCCTTCAGCTCAGGTCATGATCCTAGGGTCCTGGGATCGAGTCCCGCATCTGGCTCTCTGCTCAGCAGGGGGCCTGCTTACTCCTCTCTGTTTCTCTGCCTACTTGTGATCTCTGTCTGTCAAATAAATAAATAAAATCTTTAAAATAAATATAATAAAATCAGCAATAATGGCAATATTTACACTATGGAAGTCAGAAATCTCACAGATTGAAGCATACCCCCACACCAGAGAGAGCTGGTTTAACAATACTCTTTCTGCATCGTCCTCTGCTCTTTCCCTCTCTTCCTGTCTCTCCCATCAATCTTGTTACATATTTTTCTATTTGTTAGTCTTTTTCAAAAATGTCTTCTTGGTTTACCAGCAGGGGGGGATGGGCAGGGGGAGAGGCAGACTTCCTACTAAGCAGGTCCTTGCAGGACCCTGAGATCATGACCTGAGCTGAAGGCAGATGCTTAACCCAATGAGCCACCCAGATGCCCTTTCTGTTATTACTTTTCTAAGTTCTTAGTTGATTAGCTCATTAATTCTTAGCTTTTCTTGTTTTGTAATAAATGCATTTTAAGACTATGTATTTTCCTCTAGAGACTTTTAATTACATTGCACAAACTTTACTATATTGGGGTTTAGTTGTTATTTGTGACTTAAAGTTTAATAATGAACACTGTCTATTATGATTTCTTCTTTGACTTGTGACTTACCAGATATTTGTTCCAATAATTTTGACTTATTTACCTTCTTAGGCTGTAAATTACTGGTTTTTCATTTCCTTCTGGTAGCAGAGTAGTTATGGAATGTGGTGTATGTGAATTGTTTGGCATTTATTGAGAATATTTTGTGGTCCATAGCCTGATCAGCCTTGGAAAATATCTCATTTGAACTTGAAAAGAATGTGCATTCCCTAACTGTTCTCTCAATTATTAATTTCGTTGTTAGTATCTTAAAAAATGTTTTTTTAATATTAACTATCAGCTAGTAGGTTTTAAGGATCAGTTTCTGAGAGAAGGGTGTTAAAATTTTCCATTATGTAGATACTTTGTCACAGTTCAATCTTCCTGCTTGCCTTAAAGCCCCAGAACCTACATGTGTACTTCATGGAACACTCCATACTCAAGGACATCAGCTTCACCTTCCCCCTCTATTAATTGATTTATTTCTATTTTTCGGCTCCTGGAGTTTTCTTGTTTTTCTTTCAAGCTAAGAGTTGTATTATTTTATTCAGAATTTTCATTATAGTCAGAGAGAGCCATCTCAGCTTGCTGTTTGCTCTTCTGCTTTCCCCTTCTAACAATAATTTCTTTTTACTGAGATGAAAATTTCAACTTTTAGCTTCCTTGATTCTTTCCTTCTATATCTTTCTTACTTTTCATTTGCTGTTTTTTTCTGATTCCTTGGATACACCCCTCATTTTTTTCTTGTCATTATTTTGTACGTTATTTTATAAAAGCACTTAAGATTTGACTTCTTGGTGAAGAATTTTTTAGGAGAGGTATGTGTCTTAAATATAATTTTCTTAGCTTACATTTGTAACATTGTTATTTTTTTCTTCTGTAGCTTTTCAAAAATTTACTGAGGTTTTGCTTGCACAAAATTATGCACTCAAAAAATTTTCTTATATAAAAGTATGCCTGAAAAGACTAGGTGGCTGTAGTAGAATTTAGTCAACACGCAGTTATTATATATATATCTTATTAATGAGAATATTCAGTTATACCCTATTTTTAGTTTTTTATCTAATTGATCATAATGAACTGAGAATGACATGACATTTATTTACTCCTTTTGTGCTTCTGAAAATGTTTTCTTTAATATTTTGTGCCATATTCTTAATAGTATTTTTTCAAATAGTAGTTAAATTATTTTAAAAAGTGGTGTGATATATAAGAGATGCAATGGTATATAAAGTTATGTGACTTTTTTTTTTTAAAGATTTTATTTGTTTATTTGACAGAGACAGAGATCACAAGTAGGCAGAGCGGCAGACAGAGAGAGAGGAGGAAGCAGGCTCCCCGCTGAGCAGAGAGCCCGAGCAGGGTTTGATCCCAAGACCCCTGAGATCATGACCTGAGCCGAAGGCAGAGGAGCCAAAGGCAGAGGAGCCAAAGGCAGACATTTAATTGACTGAGCTACCCCGGTGCCCCTAAAGCTATGTGACTGTTAAATAGTCATTGTGGCTTTTATACTTTATTACTATATATCACTTATTTCCTATATTTTTTTGCGTGAATTATAATTTGTTATTTCAGGATTCCATGAACAAATAAATAATTGCAACATTTACATTCTACATTGTCCATTTATATATATTGGTTAAGATGATCAATTCTGGAAACAGATCATGTATACATTTCTTATCTGTGATATAATCACTGTGTATCTCTCTAATTGAATATTTCCTCAATTGTAATGAATGAAATTGTAATGAATGAAACTGGGTGTGAAGTTTACTTTAAAAGATTGTATTAAAATTAAATATTACATCATTATATGATTATTTTGTGTAAGGTGCATAACACTATATTATACATAACCCTATAATATCTATCATCTATATATCTACCGTATGTGACATAGCATTTAGAAAATAGTGACATTTAGCAAATGTTAGATAAAAAAATGAAGATAATTATCCCTAAAGTAGCATTCAAATACTGAGAAATAAACTTTAAAAAAAAACAAAGAGGAGCTAAACATATCCCAGGTTAATACCACTGAGTCTGTGACTCACATTGTTAGTGAAAATAAGTTAGGGTTTTAAAAATTTAGGCAAAGTATAATTCTATTAATAAATAACATTTGTTTTGTGGTTTAGTTTATAAAGTAGTCCAAATTTTGAAAGTTTTGATTTAATTATGTAAGCATTAAAAACAAATCTTTCAATTTTGAGCAGGATAATATTGTGCAGAAGATAGCTGTAAAGAACAATCTATTCTGCACTGATAGGCAAGAGATCTGACATGGGATGAGAGTGGAGCCAGAAAGATCAGATAGATGTTTATTTTAATCTAGAGATATATGATGGCAAGAGATCTGAGAGACAGAATTGGGAAAAAAATAGGAAACTTGCCGAAGAATAACATACATCTTGGTGAAAATCAACAGTTTCCAGGGTTTCAAAGTAAATCTTTAAAAATGAACTTCTTCTCACATCTATAAATTCTCAGAATATTTAAAGGGGAAATTAGTTTCTACTTTTATTTGAAAAATAAGTATTTTTCCATTTTTGAGCACACCATTATTTGTTAAAAAAATATACTTTAAAATTTTAGATGAGAACTTTTTCTTCCAGTGAAGATGAACTAAGAGTGGTTAGATTTTACCCATATCCATGTCTTCAACAATTTTAAAAAGAGACACATAAAAAAATAAAAGTTTTTGGATACTAGCTAGCAAACAGCAAACAGCTTAGCAAATAGCTAAGAGAAGAGAAGTAAATAGTATGAGCCCTATGATTTACTAGTAGCTTAAAGAGAGTTTTTATGCCACAGTAAAGTTAGGAACCCAAATGGAACCCAAGAATCTTGCTAAACTGGAGAGTAAAAAAATCAAACTTTAGGGAGGCTAAGTTAGTTAAATATGCTGGTGAGGTTACTGGAGAGGAAAGAACTACACAGAAAGAGTTCCAGAGATTTTTAGAGGGATCTCTTGAGTCTTTAGCTGAAAAGTTATCTACATATAATAAGAAGTTTTGAAAACTATCTGAGGATTACATAAAGCATCACCATGAAGGAGCAGAAGAATAATTCCTAGAAATCACACAGGTTTGGGAATTGTTCATGTTCTTCCTCAAAAATTTGTGAAGATCAAATAATACAAAGCTCATCTGATAGAATCCTCAAAAGAGCATTACCTTAATGGGTCTATATTAGCCCAAGACTGAGGACTACTCCACTGTTCTAATAAACTCCTATTCACCCTGTTGGTGAAGGAGGGGTCCCCCACCCTAAACGGTATAAGATTGTCAAACACATGGCACCCAACAATGGACAGAAGAGATTGGCAATAGTTAGTGGGCCACATATACTCAGAGTTTAAGAGGGAACACCAAATTCTAGGCAGGGCTACATGGGGGTGCCTTTGGGAGCCAAGTAACTCCAGTGTGGCTATGGGAGGCAGGCTTTGTAGTTGTAAGAGGTGTCCCTTGGTTCTTATGGGATATTGTGATTGGCTTGTTTGAATAATTTTGTGAACTGGCAATGAGATGAGTCAAGTTAAGTCGAGGAACAAGTATAGGGCATCTGGTCCAGCTGATAGGGGAATTAACCAGATGGAGAGCCTTTCCCAATGTGTAAAGGGCATATCTGATGAGAGGAACAGGAGAGCACACAGGTGGGCCTGTGGGGACCTGTGAGCCTCAAAGGCAACAAGGCAGCATTTGAAATTTTAGTTTTTACACTACAATCACACTATACCAAAGTTTAAAGAAAACTCAAGAGTGATCTTATTATAAGTAACTTTCCTGTTATGTAACCTACCTATAGCTTACATGTTACAAGTAACTTGCCAGAACAAAATTTAACACAATTTAAAGTAACATAACAAAATAGAACAACTGATACTATAAAATCCACAATCAAAATCAAAATTAAAAATTTTCTGCAAATGAGTAAAAAAATTATGACCCATAACTATTAGAAAAATCAATCACTAGAAATTGATCCAGAAATAACAGAGATGTTGAAATTAGCAATGTTATATAAACAGCTCTTGTAAATATGACCCACATATTCAAGAAGGCAAAGCAAAACATGAAATGATGAGGAGAAAATCTTTCATATAGAATCTATAAAAATGGCTGACAGGGAACTTCTAGAGTAGAAAAATACAATATGCACTGTATGCAATTAAGATCAGTCTAAATAGGGGTGCCTGGGTGGCTCAGTGGGTTAAAGCCTCTGCCTTCAGCTCAGGTCGTGATCCCAGGGTTCTGGGATAGAGCCCTGCATCAGGCTCTCTGCTCAGCGGGGAGCCTGCTTCCTCCTCTCTCTCTGCCTGCCTCTCTGCCTACTTGTGATCTCTCTCTCTCTGTCAAATAAATAAATTAAATCTTAAAAAAAAAAACAACAACCAGTCTAAATACAGTAGAAGAAAAGATCAGTGAACTTGAAGACATGGCAATAGAAACTAGCCCTAATGAAGTACTGGGGTAGAGGGGGTAGGGGAATAGATTGAAAAAACAAGGAATCAGTGTCCAGTAGGACAATATCTAGCATTCTAATATGTGTGTAATTGAAATCCCAGAGGAAAGGGATGGGGTGGGTGAGAGTGTCAGAAAAACATTTGAAGACATAATGGGTAAACATTTCCCAAATTTGATGAAAACTATAAACCCACTGATCCAGGTAGGTCAATAAAAATTACTCTGAAAACCACATAAAATCACATCATAATCAAATTATGTAAAATCGGAAAAAATGAGAACATCTTAATAGCAGCTAGAGAAGAATTCACATTACAATGAAAAATATCTAAGAATAGCAAAAGAAACAATGGAAGCCAGAAACAGTAGTGGGAATACCATCTTCAAAGCACTGAAAGACAATATGGTCAAGCTAGGATTCTTTAGCAAGTGAAAATATGTTCAAAATATGAAAGCAAAATAGGGGCACTTGGGTGGTTCAGTATGTCTGCCTTCAGCTCAGCTCATGACCTTGAGGTCTTGGGATGGAGCCTTGCATTGAGCTCCCTGCTCAGCAGGGAGTCTGCTTCCTCTCTTCCTCCCCTCCACTCCCACCAATTGTGCCCGCCCAGATAAATAAAATCTCAAAAAAACCCACAAAAAATCAAACCCAAAAACAAAATAAAAGTTTATTTCAGACCAACAAAAGTTGAAAGAATTCATACCACCAGGTATGTACAACAAAAAATGTTAAACAAAACAGAACAAACCTCTTTGGGCAGATGGAAAATGATACCAGAAGCAAATTTGGATTTCAGTTAAAGGATTAAAAAGCACCTGAAATAATAAATAAATGAAAGATGAATATTTTATTCTTAACTCGTTTCTTAATCTTCTTAATATATAATGACTGTTTAAAGCAAAAATAATAACAATGTGCTATGCAGTTTAAAGCATTCATAGAATAAAATGTATGACAAAATAGTACAAAGGATGACAGGGAAATGGAAGTAGATAGTTTTATGGTTCTTAGGCTATACATCAGTTTTTAAAAAGTTATTTGAAGGTGGACTATAATGTTGATGTATAATGTAAAGCCTAAAGTAATCACAAAACAGATAAAAAGGAGGAGGTAATAAATTAGTAGTAGGAATAAAATAGAATAAAAAATAATACACAATCTAAGAGAAGGCAGGAATCAGGATCAATTTGCAGATAGGAAACTAAGATCACAAAGAGTAAGATAATAGATTTAAACCCATTAGTACTGATAACTGTATTTAATGTAAATGGCCTAATATACCAATTAAAATGCAGATAGATTGGAATTTTTTTTTTTTTTTTTTTTTTTAAGAAAGAGCCAGCTATGTGCTATTTACAAGACATGGAATTTAAATAGAAAAGAGCAGATGGGGATGCCTGGGTGGCTCAGATGGTTAAGTGTCTGCCTTTGGCTTAGGTCTTGATCTCCAGGTCCTGGGATGGAGCCCCTGGGAGTCCCCATATCAGGCTCCCTGCTCAGCAGGGAGTCGGCTTCCCTTCCCCACTTCTCCCTCTCCTGCTTGTGCTCTCTCCAACTCTCTCTCAAATAAATAAACAAAATCTTAAAAAAAAAAAAAAAGAAAAGAAAAGAGCACGTAAGTTAAAAGGAAAAGCATGTCAAAAGATAAACCATGCATGGAAAAATAAATACCACGTGAAGGCTAATCAAAAGAATGACAGAGGACTTTCATTTCTGACCATGGTGAAGAAACAGGGATAGAGTTTACTTACACTTAAGAAACAAATAAAAAATAATATGCAACAATAATTTTAAAACATTGCACATACAGTTACAAGGAAAGTGATTTCTGACGGATGGGAAACAAATAAGGTGAGTGCTATGCTATCCTTATCAGAGTGCTTTGAGAGAGTTTCCAGGTCAAGGGGGGAGGAAATTGTCAGATTCCTTCAAAGACATTAATTACCAAAGCTCATTCATGAACAAATAAATAATCTAACTACTCCTATATCTGCTAAAGAGAATGAAATTGTAGTTATAAAACTTCCCACAAAGACAACTTCAGGCTCAGATTGCTTACCTAGTGAACTCTAACAAATATCTAATGGAAAAACAATATTAATTCCACTCATACTGTTTTAAAAATTAACAAATAAGGAATACTTCCCTACTTGTTCTATGAAGCTACTATTAAATGCATTCCAAAACCAGACAAAGGCATTCCAAGAAACATAGCAAAACAAATAAGAAAAATTACTGATCAATATTCTTCATAAATATCTTTATAAATGTTCCAAACAAAATTTCAGCAAATTGAGTCCCAAAATATATAAAATGGATAATTCATCATAACCAAATAGGCTTTGGTTATAGGAATATAAGAAATATATTATAGGAATATATTATAGGAATATAAGGCTGGTTTAACAGAAAATATATCAATGTGTTCCCTATATCGGAAGCTGAAAAGGAAAAGTCATATTGAAAACTTATCTCCACAAACACAGAAAAAAACACTTAAAAAAATTCTACATCTATTCCTCATAAAATACTCAGCAAAGAAAGAACACAAGAATACTCCGTCAACTTGAAAAAGGAAATCTATAAAAACCCACCGCTAACATAATACTTAATGGTAAAAGAACAAATATTTGCCCTCTAACTATGTCAGGAACAAGACATAGATGTCTGATCTTCCTAAATGCGTCATTGGAGGAGGAATGGCTTCATTGTGATGGAGTAGCATATCTGGAGTGAAATTTCCTGTGTATAATTGTGTGTACACATGCAAGAGCCTGTGTGGTTATTGCTCAGTGAGAGGACGAATAAAGGGTCTGCACAATTCCTGCCCAGCAGCCAAAAATAATGCAATGTTTCCATGCTTCTTTTTTTTTTTAATTTTTATTTATTTTTTTTTTAAATTTTTTATTTTTTATAAACATATATTTTTATCCTCAGGGGTACAGGTCTGTGAATCACTAGGTTTACACACTTCACAGCACTCACCAAAGCACATACCCTCCCCAATGTCCATAACCCCACCCCCCTACTCCCACCCCCCTCCCCCCAGCAACCCTCAGTTTGTTTTGTGAGATTAAGAGTCACCTTATTTCATTGATTCTTCTTCTACCCACTTAAGCCCCCATGTTGCATCACCACTTCCTCATATCAGGGAGACCATATGATAGTTGTCTTTCTCTGCTTGACTTATTTCGCTAAGCATGATACGCTCTAGTTCCATCCATGTTGTCGCAAATGGCAAGATTCCATGCTTCTTTTTATTTAATAACTTCAGACTAAGTTAGCTATTTGTAACAAGTGACTATAGTTTGGATCCCAAATTCCACTCAGCATTAATTCAAACTCCACCTACTATTAACACAAAACCATTTTGTTTTGTTTCAAGAGAAAATGACTTTTTTGGGGAGGGGGTTAAAGAACATTGAAAAGAACATTGATCTGGAATTAAAGATTCTGGTTGTGATCCTGGTTCTGCCATTTAAGCAAGGACCGTATCCCTTCTTGGCCTCAAGAACTAGATGGAAAGATTTCTCAATTCTCCCTCAATTCTCTTCTAGCTTGGAATTTTAAAAAATGTCTATAATAATATCTCTCAAACATTAGCGTGCATCAGAGTCCCACAGACCGTTTGTGAAAACACAGATTTCTGGTTTCTGCATCCACAGGTTCTGAATCAGCAGATGTAGGTGCAGCCAGATCATTTGCATTTCTGAAAAGTTCCAAGGTCTGGCTGCTGCTGCGGTCCCTCAGGCTACACTGAGGAGCCCAATGTCACCCATCTGGAGATTACCCTTGTTGCAGTTCTGTCTCAAGACCCAAAATGATGTGTTCTTGGCATAAAATTAGCCACAAAAATACTTCAGTAAGACTGTATGTTTTAAATAGCCCATCATAAAAAATACTTATGTTGCTGTAAAAAGCTAGTATTTATTTTATATTACCGTCTGTTTTGGGTGGGTTAATGAAGTACACAATTGGTTCTTGTATGTGCGTTAGCAGATTTAAGCCCTCTCACTGAGTATCTTACATACACAGTCTTTTTGATTTGCATTTTGGTTTGTATTTTTAACATAGATTTAACGTCTTCTGCCTTCAGGAGCTCACAGTCAAGTGGGACAGACAGGCATAAACCCAAACAATTCTTAAATAAAACATCAAATCAAAATGTTAAAATTACTTTTTAAAAAGTACAATGTATGCCCCTTAAAAACAAAGGTGTATGAGGGAGAGATTAATTCTCATTGGAGGTTACAGAGAAGAGGAAACAAATAGTATGTGATGACTTGGAGACCAGACTGGGAGTAAACAGAAAAGGCCAGACGAAGGAATGCGATGATCTATTTTAAATAGTCTTTTATATTCAAAGACAACTAGACTATGGGGAACTTTCTTTTGAGGTACTGTATACATTTTTCAAGTGTATTACTTTTAAGTACATTTACAATAATCAAGAAATAATTGTTCCTGAAAGAATATGCCAAGAACAGCCATTATGGCCATAAATAACGTCACTTTTAATTTACTACTTTCCATTAACAACAATAGCTTCTCAATTTTTATGCTCATAAAGAATGGATAAGTAAAAACATTTCAGAAATCAGACACTGGTCAAATCAAATTTAAAATAGAATGAATTCTGAAAATAAATACTGGTAAAACCCATAACATAGCATGTATTTTCTGATTGAATGACAATACGTAAATAAATATGAGTTACACTGGTAAACTATAAATGCATAATATATGTGTAATTATGTAAGCTGCACATGCAAGATAATTAAAATATTCAGAAATTAAAGTGCTAGAGGCACAGAGGTTTAACCAGATCTATGGGCTGCTCCTCTGGGTTTTATTCTTTTATTCTAGTTCTCTACGGCACTATGATATTAGAGTTGACATAATATTCATAATGATTGCTACTGTTTGTTGAATGACTATTCTGTGCTATCCATACAATATACATTTTTTTGAATAATCCCGACAATCCTAGAAAATAAGTAGTGCTAAATTCACATTAAATATGGCTTAAACAAGTCATTTATTTTGCAAATGGTATGGTGGATTTCTACCTGACTCTGGAGCTTTTGTGAACATCACCTATTTTGCCTTGAACTATTCTATTTTGACCTGGGGACAAAAAGAAAATCCTGCTAATATATTTATGTAATTGTCAGTACTATTACTATTCATGTCTCCACTCCTACCTTTGTGCATGATTCTTGATTAACAAATAGGAAAGTCTTCCTGACTGGGGTTATATACTATGAACGAATCATATAAACCTCAATATATTCACAGATGGAAGATACTTCAAGAACATGAAGAACAATGAAAATTATTAGAACTTAGGTTCTTAGAAACAAGGCTGTAGAGTCTGAACAAGAAAGTCCCGTGGGCAGTGAAGACAATAGGTACAATGTTACGTAAGAACATGCAGAAAACCTTTTGGGCCAAGTAATTGTAGTATGTTTAGTTAGTTCCAAACAAAGTGTTTGGGGCTCTGGCCACACAGTATGTCCTCTTATTTCTTTCCTTTTCCATAATAATCCAACCCTCAGATATCACTAGTTACTCAGAGACATTTCCTGCTCTTTAAGTTAGCTTCCCATGGCCCTTCCTTGTGGAAAGTGTTCAATTGTTTGAATCCTTGCTGGCTTCTCAGACATTTGTGCATTACTGGCCTGTTTCTGTTTGAAGGGTATGGCAGATGAAGGATAGCCACAAATTCTTTGATACTCCTTTTATCAGGAGACAGGCTCTATTTCTCCTCTTCTTGAATCTGGACTGGCATGAGGCGATTTTGACTAGTAGAGAGAGACTATGTGAAAGAGACTACGACAGTTCTAGACCTTGTTTTTATGAGAGTAGCAG
The DNA here is from genome assembly GCF_022355385.1 of Mustela nigripes. Lineage (NCBI taxonomy): Eukaryota > Metazoa > Chordata > Mammalia > Carnivora > Mustelidae > Mustela > Mustela nigripes. Next base: position 76,672,905 of record NC_081561.1, on the reverse strand, counting down.
CTTCTGCTTTGGGCTCCTAAAGTCCCAAGACACAAAATTAGAAGTCATACTGCCCTGCTGGGGAGACCATGACTCAAAGAACTGTAGGTAGATACCTACCTACACACACGTATATCTGTATGTGGATGTGTGTACATTTAACCCTTGAATAACAAAGGAGTTGGGGGAACTACCCCCTCAACCCAATGGAGTTGATAATCCACACAGAAGTTTTGACTCCACCCAAACCTAACTTCTAATAGCCTGCTGTTGACTGGAAGCCTTACTAATAACATAAATGGCTGACTAACATGTATGTATTCTGTATATGTATTATATACTGTACACTAAACAATAAAGCTAGAAAAAAGAAAATGTTATTAAGAAAATCATAAGGAAAATACATTTATAGTAGTGTATTATAAAAAAGTTTGCTTGTAAGTGGACCCACATAGTTTAAACCCATCTGAAGTATGAAAATAATAGTGCCCAACTCATGGAGTGGTGGTTGGGAAAATACACACCTCCAGACACATGTATGTCTATATGTACACATGTATATGTACATATGCATGTATATGTGTATTCAGATGATATTTGGCTGAAAATAAGCACTCTCTAAACATTAGATATGATTGCAAATTTATTTTCAATGTGTCTCCTTGTCTCCATTCCCTCTTTTCCTTCTGTTGTTTTTTTTTTTTTTTCTCTAGAAAGTAACTGAAATGGAAATTTTATAATTTTTTTGGAATAAGTCAATAAAATTCAACATTCCCATTAATATTTTAAAAATGAATTGATTCCAATTCATTTCTCTCTTTTAAAAAATTCCACCACTGGTCAACTATACTTCAATAATAAATAAAAATTCCACAGTTAGATACAAGAATCTTTAAACTTACATGAACACTCACTTATTTTTTTTTTTATCTCTCTCTCCTCTGGTACAAAGACTGACTATATAAAAAGATTCTTCATCCAGGCTTAGTTTGGGAAGGATTTCAACATTGTGTTTTTGTGGTGACATCTGACAGATGACATTCCTTTGAGGAACAGTTCTGTGGGTGGACTTGGAGTCCTGTGCCATTTGTGATAGACCATGTCCAAGTTTATCATTTTCTCTTCTATTCAAGACAGCATATTGTCTTAGGCCAGGCTTCTTAGAAACAAACCAACCCACAGACATGTGAATTGTAAAGGAAGTTCTCATGGGAGACACCAGGAAGGGAGTAGGGCTAGCAGAAGAGGGAAGCACAGGAAGCCAGGGAGGAGGCTCAGCCTGCCTTCCAGAGAATGTCAAATCCTCTGACAAGTAAAATTCACCTCAGCATTTGTCCTGATTGGAGAGGAGAGAGCTGGGCATTCCTGTTTTTGTGTCAGTAAGTAGTTGGCCAAGGGCTGGTGAAATGGGAGGTACAGAGACACCTTCAGATCTTTGGCTCCAAGTCTGTAGGCAAAACAGTTCCTGCTGCCCTCAAGCAGGTTTACAGAATTGTCCCAGGCACTGGCTAGAAACTGGCTGAGGGCCACTTGGGGATGCTCAAGGGGATCCAAAGAGGTTTAAATGGAATGCTGAGTCTCTCCAGCCCTACACAAAATGAAAATGCAAAAACGAGAATGCCAATATTTTAGGAATAAAATCTGAATCAGTTCAAATTTACTCTTAAATTTTAGTTACTCATAGGTATTGGTGCTTTAACACATAGCAGATGGGATCCTCCGCATCTGGTTGCCATAGTCCTGAGTCACGACAACACAGCTTATGTGTAACTGAATTAGACATTAATTCCATTTTTTTTAGATTAATAACTACAATCTCTCTGTGCCTTAACTCAAACTTATTTTCCTTAAATTGTAATCGTACATACAAGCTGGCACAAGTAATAATGATATAAGAAAGAGAAGAGGAGTCATTCCAAGGTTAACACGTATCACAGGCTCATTAACATTTTCAGTTCAAGAAGACCTACGTGAGATGGCAAGAACTAACTTCTGACTGTGTTGAGCTCTCTGGCATGATCGAGTCCACCAAGAAAGAAGAGGAGTTAAGAGAGGGCCCACTCTTTCCAATTCCTTGACTTTAGAAGTGCCCCATGGGCTATGAAACGCATTCCCAGCTTTTCAAAGCCCCTCCCTGACTCATTCCCAAGGCACAGAAGAGGCTGAGCAGGGGGTAGTGAGAGGTTTGTATCTGGCAGCTTGAGTCTCTGTCTTCTGATCCTCTTTTTGGCCCCTCTGGGACACTTGTGAATATACTGCCTTTGTGGTTAGGCTCCTGCCAAGAGAGAAGGAAACTGAATTTTAACTAGATTTAACCTCTACAGTATTGTGGATGAAACTGTTAAATAGATACTTTCTCAAGTGTTGTAGTCAATGTTCACCCAGGCCATGTCATGCTGGATAGTCATGATTTAGTCAATATGAAAGTTATCAACTCGGGTAGAGATAGCCCCTTTTGCTCATGTTTATGGAATATAATACCAAGGCTCTCTGAGAACTTTCTTTTCTTTTTTCTTTTCCTTTTTTTTTGTTTTTTTCTTCCTTTTTCCTTTCCCTTCTTTCTTTTTTTCCCTCCCTTCCCATGCCTCCTTCCCTTCTTTCCTTCCTGTCCATCTACCTTCTATCCAAGAAAGAAACAGGGAGAGAGAGAGAGGAAGAGGGAGAGGAGAGATCATGTCAAGGTTAAGAAGTAAAGCAGGCTGAACGTATTTTATAGAACAAATTAGAGAAGTCAATTCTCTATAGAAATCAACTGATACTGAAATTTGAGCATGTAGATATAAAAGAAAAAGACTCTCTGAAAATAGTAATGAGGGCTTTTAAATAAGACATAAATCCCAATGTAGGTGGCCTGCTAAAAGCTATCACAGTCATAAAAGAGAATATAAGAGGATTCTGGACTGAAGCAGTACAAATACTATACATCCTCATTTACACGGACTAAGGGGGTCTTATAAATGCCTTAGTAAGAAAGGAATTAGAAATCAATTTTTGAACTCCACTATACTAGGATATCAGAACCCCTCATATATACGTATTTAGTTGTAGTAAAGTATATGAGTGTGTGAATGTGTGTATTACGTATGCGTGAAATGCAAAAGATTTTTATGGAAAGAGATATGGCTAGCCAGGACACAGCATCATAAGCACCTTAATTTTATTCTTAACAGATATCCAAACCCACAAATAAAGCAAAAATGAAAACCATGCAGCAAAAACAAAAGCAAAGAACACTTATTGCTATGGGGTGTCAGCTTTAAACTCCTTTGGAGGACTCCAGTGGGTGGGCTAGGCTTGACTGTACACTGATTCTTTCGATTTGGTTAATTGGGCCTAAGGAGCCTAGGATCAAACTCCTGTGGAAGGCTTACTTGCTTTCTTTGCTTCTGCTTCAAAGTTTAAATCTGCATTCAGAATGTCAGCACTCTTTGAGACAAGGAAATCACACCGTCTAGCAACAAACAATGGAAGGAAGCTGAGAAAACCAAGAAAGTGTTTGGCCCAAGGCGTAGGGCAGAACTGGTTGGATTCCCATCCTCTGTGTTTTTTGGGTTGGCTGGGAGAGGAACTCAAGGGAGCTCCGCTGGCCATTCTTACACAGCTGGGTGGAAGAACTAGCCAGGGTTATGCAACATCAGATAAAAGCCCAGTTCCATTATATGAGGCCAGAAATATAATGTCTCTGCAAACTGTTTTCTTTCCATAAAACCAAACAAATTGAATATCTTCTCTTAATCAAGAACATCCTTAGTTCCTACAAAGAAATGAAAAATTCCTTAGGTGGCTCTCACTCTCAAATTATTCCTGAAGAAATATTAGAATTCTAAAATATACACAGACACCTCTATTCTCTTTTTGCCTCTTATTCTGTTCAGAACTTCCAAAACTTAAGTATGTCAGCTCCAAGTCTAGCAGACCACTGTTGAGTTTACTCACTCAGTAGCTTTCCTCCTTTTCATGTACAGCGCCTATGCGTTTTTGTTTTCAGCCACCAGGCTCAAGAGCGGACTGACGGTGATTGGTCCATGCACAGAAATAGTCCACAAACTGGGCAAATCAGAGTCCCTTTCCAAAAATTGAATCTCTTTCTATCTCTTTGGTCAGGAACTATTAGGCATGATTGAATAGCTGGGATGCATTCCACAGATTCGCCATAATGAGAAATCCAGGAAAATAAAGCTCATTTCCCCCTCCCCGCTCCCCCCCAACCCCGGAGTAGAGGTGCGAAGTAGGGAGAATGTTCTGAGAATATTACTAGAACTAGAAGATCCTGTCAGTGTCTGGTCTATCCCTGAGGCTAGTTCAACACCCGTTCTTCTAAAGTTTTCGTTGTTTGATATTTTTCTAAGTTCTGTCCATCAAATGAATTTCCAATAAAATATCCCCTTTTGCTTAACCTAGGGCAATGTGGGTTTCTGTCACATATATCCGATACACCAAGACTTTCATTTCTTCTTCTTCTTCTTTTTTTTTTTTTTTTTTTTTTTTTTGCATAAAAAGCTGCTATACCAGTTCTAACTGGGGCTCCAATTTCAGATTCTATACTGGGAACTCTAGTTGATGAGGATGGCACACATGAGGGACCTCTTTTGTCTAGACTGGGTTAGCCTGAGCAGCCTAGAGCAAAACCGGCCCAAAGTTGTGGACTTTGCCTACTCCACTCAAATTCGTTTCCTGGCTTATACCACACAGCAGAGACTGCTGGTTGCCTACTCCAGTTTCCATTTTCCTTTTCTTCCTTATAATGGAAACTCTAAATTTCAGTTGGAAATAAGCTGCCTGGAAAAAAAAAAAAAGTCTTCATTTTCTAATTTTCCTTACAGCTAGGTGTGTCATGCAATCAAGGTGACTAAAAAGTCAGCAGAAGGTATTTTGAGTTTGTTTGTTTTGCTTTTACAGATTCTGAAGACTCTTCTTAAGGGGCAGCTGGGATTTCGGTTTGTTGTTATCTAGTCCAGCTGGAATCTGACCAGGTCCTTCAGACCATGAGGTAGAAGGCACAAGCTGAGGTTCATGGAACCTGGGTTTATGGCATTATGGAGCCCCTACCATACCTAGAACATGTATCTTTATGCCTTTTATTTTATTATTATTTTTTTAACATGACATAGAAATAAACTCTCTTGTTTTAAGTCACGATTACTTTTTTATACACAGACAAACTAATTCTAAGTGATGAACCATTCCAGTTGGAGAAAATTCCAGTAAGATCACATCTACAGGCAAGAGGGTCCCCTAAAGAGAAGGGACCCCAGTGATCAGACTGTCACAGATACATCTTAATTGCACCAGTAGGACCGTGGCCCAATACAGTACTCCAAGCCTTGAACAAAATTAAACTAGGATTCTTCTTCACTGTAAGCAGAATTTAAGGTAGGCTGATGAAAGATGCTTCAGTTCTCCCTAAATCCAGTATATTTATGTTTATGTGTACTAAAGAGTCCCAACGATGCAATTTCATAAATGGGTCTAGTCATTCTCCACAAACATTAATTTTTTAGTAATGTTCAGGATCTTTTTCTAAAATTGCCATCTGAATACTACCACCGATCTGCCAAATGCCCCCAATGACGGACCGTGCTAGCCGTATTTAGCAAAGATCGCATCCATTTGTTTCTTTACTTGTTCGAGGTTTTTGTTTGTTTTGTTCTTCCAGTACTAACCACAAGCCCTGTGAAGGCTGAAACCACTCTGAGTTCATTGTCAGCAGAGCCTTGCACCTCACAGTGTGCAGCCGACAGTTAATGAAATGTTTTTTTTTTTAATTAAAAAAAATTTTATTTTTAAAGATTTTTATTTATCTATTTGACAGACAGAGATAACAATCACAAGTAGGCAGAGAGGCAGGCAGAGAGAGAGAGAGGAAGCAAAGCAGGCTCCCCGCTAAGCAGAGAACCCAATGTGGGGCTCCATCCCAGGGCCCTGGGATCATGACCTGAGCTGAAGGCAGAGGCTTTAACCCACTGAGCCACCCAGGCACCCCAGTTAATGAAGTTCTAAGTGAGTTACAGAGACTGATGAAGGAGGTAAAAGTTTGCGAATTTGAGAAATCCTTGGGGTAACATTTTCCTGTAATGGCACGTGGACTGAACTGATGATTCAACATAGTCAAGATTCAGGTGTGTCAAAAATATTAAACCAGCCAGCATTTTTGATAAAATCTTCTTTTAAGTGTCCTTTTTGTAGGAGTGGGGGTCATGATATTTTACCTTCAACAGGCAGAATTTTAAGAGACCCCCGAATGACCTATAACCATGTATAACCTACACACTATGAGTGGGTAAAACCATGACTATACCGGAATTTCACTTTTATGTTTAGATGACTGATAAATCTCAAAAGGGAAATTATTCTCAGTGAGCTTGACGTAATGGAATGAACTCTTGAGATTAAAAAAAAAAAAAAATCAGATTCACTCCAGCTGGCCCAGAAGAAAGTGAACATCTATGTTGTGGACATCTATGGGAGCCACATGGCGAAGAACTTTAGGTGGCCTCTGGTCACTCACCATCAGGCAGAAAAACAGTGGGCACCCCAGTCTTACAACTGCAAGGAGCAGACTTCTTCCAACGATCTAAACAAGCTGGGAAGAGAATGCTGAGCTTCAAATGATAATGGCCTCTTGGTCAGCTCCTTGAATACAAATTCATGAGACCCTAAGCAGAGGCTCCAGCTAAGCCAAGCCTAGACTCCTGGCCAGGGCGAATTTGAGATCATAAATTTGTTTCCTCTAAGGCTGTGTCAATATTGTCAAACAGCAATGGAAGATGAATACAAACACTTTCACATATATTATTTTATTCTTAGAGCAATACACAGATTTATGTTTATCTCAGTGTCTGCAGATAATGAAACTCATTTCAGAGAGTTTAAACACCCTGCCAGTGTTTATCCGCCGAGGAACTGCATAGAATAGGAAGAGTTTGAAAAAGGCCATAATGGGAGTGGAATGAAAATACCTGTCTTGTGCGTACAATTGACAGAGCTGGCGGGTGCTGAGAAGTGCAGACCCTGCTACAAGGGGATATGTTTGCTCCCAGCCAAATGACAGTGGCAATTGAATTTTCTCTTTCCAATCAAAGTAGAGTAACCTAAGCTAAATCTTTTTAAATTTTAATTGTGTGGAGATCGACCATCACAGCTCTGTCTGTGCTTTTTAGTCTGACAGATTAGTATTTATTTGTACTTTTGTATTTCTATTCCTATTCTCATTTTCCCCTTATTTTATTGGAAGAGGTTTTTTTTTGTTTGTTTGTTTTTTGTTTTTTTGAAATCTCTCCCAGTCCTGTACAGCATGAGAGTTAACAGGCAGAATGGAAGGAGACAAGGAAGAGAGGAGGGCAAAAAGGAAGGAAGGAGGGGCTCCTGGGTGTCTCAGTCATTTGAGGGTCTCTGGTGGATGGACCAGCCCTGCACTGGGCTCCCTGCTCAGTGTGGAGTCAGCTCTCCCTCTCCCTCCCCCTCTGCTCCTCCCCAACCCTCCCCTCTCCCAAATAATAAGTAAATAAAATCTTAAAAAAAAAAAAAGAGGAAGGAAGGAAAGGGAGGAAGGAAGAAAAAGAGAAAGTGAAGGTGAGGTGAAAAGACAGATGAAAAGAAAGTATAGATGAGAGGAAGAAGGAGTAAGATAAGCAGGAAGAAAAAAAGAAAGTACAGAATTATGCCTTGCAACCGGGGAAACTGACTCAGAGTGGTTAAATGACTTGCTTAAAGTCAGTTTCCAAGACAGAATGCAGAGTTTCTAAGTTTCCCAGCTTTAAAATTCATGCATTGTTCTTTTCAGACTGACATAAATATTGTATTCTCCTAGTCCTAGGGACTTTTCTATTTTTAAAGCAGCGTGTATACTTTCCTTGGGCAAATCACCAGTCAAGTACCTATTCCACCTACTCTCAGTGAAAGAGTCACCCGCACCCCTGTTACCAATTAGGCTTTGTAGTAGGTTTGGCTCTTTTTGCTTTGCTAATAAGAGGCCAATTAAGATAAAACATGATGGATTTGGATGAATTTTAATCCCATATGCTCTGGGAATCACATTTTAACTTCAGGATAAAATTAATGTCAAGAAAAAAACAATTTTAGAAAGGAGAAAAGAACAACAAATTAGAAGGTAATAGAAGAGAGAAGGAAGGTTATAAAACAAAGTAAAGAAAAACAGGGTTTTTTTTTCCACAGTAAATCTTAAGATCCGTTTGTATTTATACTGTATTTTTGCAAGTCCTAAACAGTTCCTGTTTGTGACTCATTTATCATGGATGCAGTTTGATTTGTACTATCCTTTAGACCATATGGGCTATCAGAGTATCTAGAACACACTGATCCATCCAAGTTGTCATTATTTTTTTTTTAAAGATTTTATTTATTTATTTGACAGAGAGAGATCACAAGTAGATGGAGAGGCAGGCAGAGAGAGAGAGAGAGAGGGAAGCAGGCTCCCTGCTGAGCAGAGAGCCCGATGCGGGACTCGATCCCAGGACCCTGAGATCATGACCTGAGCCGAAGGCAGCGGCTTAACCCCCTGAGCCACCCAGGCGCCCCAAGTTGTCATTATTTTATTGCACATTTATTGATGGGATTGCTTGGTTCAAATTATATTTTTCCAGGAATCAAGATTTTTTTCAAAGCTTCGATGTACAATAACACTTACAGTTCACTGAGGAGAAAGGTTTCACTTGGAGAGAGAATAAATGCTAAGACCTTACCCATAGTGCTCCCCACCACAGTCAATAGCCATTCAATTCTTTCAGTTGCTCTCATCAAAAAATACTGGAGTCATCCTTAACTCCTTTTTTCCTCCACACACCACTAACAACCTATAACTTAGGAGCAAATCTAGTAGCTCTGTTTTCAAAATAATTCCAGGATCTGACCTTCTACACCATGTCTGCTGCTACCACTCTATTCGAAGACACATTTTTTCTCAGTACTTCCTTTCTTTCTTTTTCCTTAATATCCATTCTCAGCCTAAAAACCAGGTTGATGCTATTGAAATCTTAGTCATATCAGAGTACTTCTCTGCTCAAAGCTGCCAGTGGCTCCCCATTTACCTCAGAATAAATTCCCCAAACTCAAATGTCACCCCATTCCCCTCCAGAATGAAGCTTCACAGCATGGGGGATTTTTTTGTTGTTGTTGGTTTTTTTTTTTTTTTTGGCATTTATTTATTTTATTCATGATGTAGTTCAAGGACTGAGAAGAATACCAGCTACAGAGTAGTCAGTATGTACTGAATATTTGTTTAGGGAATAAATGAATGATTTTTGACTTGAGCCCTCTCTGAGGAATACAGTTTGCCCAGTAATCAGACCTTCTATTAACCTTGGTTGATTCAAACTTTTCTATGGATATTTGGGTATGATTTGTATATACGTGTTCACAAGAAATGAGGGTGGAGAAACAGAGACCAGATGATAAATTCTCTAATATGATCTGCTAAAAAGTTTGGATTTTATCCTTGAGGCTCATCAAGGAAAAAAAAAAATCTGCCCATGAGAAGCAGTAACACACAGCAAGCTTTATTGGGCAGTTTTTAGACAGGGCTGCATGAGAGGGGAAATTGCTTACAGAATGAGACTGTCCAGAGGCTTCTAAGCTAAGAAGCCCATAAGTACTTATAGAGTAAGTTTTTAATAAATGGTAGTTTTACTATTTTTTTTAAAAGGCAATGGAGAGTTTTGGGGGGCTATTCCTATTGGGAGGATACCTGGCCAGCCATGTATGAGTACGGCTCCAGTGACATCTAGCAGACTCAACAAGGAATGTCATGTAGAACACCACATGGAAGGCTAAGTGTACAACAGTGATCATAGGATAATAATAACCAAATTATGGATTTAAGGAATATTATGGGAAAAATTGACAATTTAATCACTGAATAAATGCAAAAGTTGGATGCAATCTATGACTTGACAAAATGGATGGGATGTGGCAGTCTGCCAAGATAAGAATAAAAGAAAGATAAATAAATTTCAAGAAAGAATAGGAGGAAGATGATGAGTTTATTTTGGGACATGATAGTTTGACATTTTATAGGACATCCAAATCAAGAATGTTCATTTTTCTTGAACTCTTTATTACCTACTTGGATCTACAGTGGACCAGAGTTGGAGATTTAGATGTTGGAGTATTAACATTAAATTGTAGTTAAAATCCTGTAAATGAATGAGATATTCTCTATGGGGGATAAAGGAGGAAAATTAAGAGTAGTTGATGTCATAGCAATCACATGAGGAAAGAATTTCAAGAATAAAGATGATAAATAGCATGAGTAGTAAGGAGGTCCTGTCAGGTAAGAGCTGAAACATGTCTGTTGTTTTTAGCAACTAGAAAGATGTTTGTAGGCTTGGATTTAATGGAGATGAAGGAGCACAGATACAGTGATTGAGACAGACTTGGGAAATAGGAAAGTGGAGGTAAGTACATATTGGTCTTTAGAACAACATAGCTCTTAGAAAAGGAAAAATAAGGCTATCACTAGAAGATAAAGAGACAAGATGGGAGATGCCAAAAGAAAAAAAGACATTAAAGGTACAGAAGAGAGGAAATACACTTGATTTAAGTGTGGTTCCCAAAGAAATGGACGGATGTGATTCAAATAGCAGATGGAAGGATTGACATTCAAAATGCAGGACTACCATTTGGCCAACACAGAAAGAGAAGGCATAAGTCTAGTTTTAACTATATTTACATTTGTTTGTGTTGTATGGGGAGATAGTGAGTGGAGAATGTTCTTACATGATGGTCTCCATTTTCTTACTAAAGTAAAGTTCATTTGCTGAGCGTGGAGAAAATCAGATTGAATGTTTGAAAATATTATTGCGGGGAATGAGGGAAGTGGACCAAATGTTATACTGTGCAGTGTTCATAGTTCAGTTGATGGGGCAGACCTTCAGTTTGTAGTGGTATCAGGCTTTGTGATTTCAGCATTTGTTTTCACTAGTGCTTGGCAGCCAAATATGAAACTGTAAAAGGAGTAACTGGTTGATCCAGGGCCAGAGTTTTACTAAATAGATGCAGAAGAAGAGTAAAGGGCAACAACATTGACAGTAATGGCAAGAGAGTTTCTTTAGTAATAAATCTTAAGCTCTAGGGGGACCAGCATTGTTAGTGATCATTTAATACCTACTCTTAGCAAGGAGAAATGTTGTGTGTTTTGTGTAATTTATTTCTTAACCTCACATCCCCTACATGACATGAGTATGACTACTGTCATTTATGAAGGAGAAAAATGAAGCTGAGCTGAATAATTGGAGGAAATCAGAAGGAGGATGAGAAATTAAGATAAAGAACCAAGGATGATAGTTCTTAATGAGATTGAAGAATATCCACTGTGAACCAACACGTTGCAGAAGTAGAAAATTTAGGACATTGTGGATAGAGAGTGGCAATCCAGAAATTATAAATCCAAAGCTGGTGGAGTTTTGAATGTGGTATGGTCCAGGGTGTCCATATAGAGGGATCTAGACAACGAGGTTGGAGTGCTGGAGATGTTATGGGCATAGGGGAGACAGTCACCCAAGATGCAGTAGAAAGAGGGGTGAAAAGCTGAGCTGATGAGTGCTCTGCTCAAGGCTTTGATAGACCCATAGCCAGTGAGTAGGGAGTCAGAAAATGGCAGTTGCTCTTAAGTGTAATGAAGGATTCTGCTGGATGTCCTGAGTTTCAATGAGAATTGAAGTTTAAAAACAACAACAAGAAATTTCGTTCTTCTCGTGCACGCACATCTCCATGCACATGTCCTCCCCATCTCCAGTCACCCACCAAAATGTGTTCCTTTCCCTCTTTAGTCTGTGTTGCTTCAAGTATGAATTTCCTCCACTCTTTCATCCCTCCCAACCCCATAACTAGATGCCAACACATTATCAAACTCCTTGTCAGTTAGCCCTCCATCTCCTTGCTCTAGCTGAAGTTTGAATGATTCTTTCAAGAAGGAGGTGGACAGGAGAGGGGAGCTGGTGAGTAATTAGGCAAACCTGAATCCTCTCCCTTCCTGTGAAAAATCCCACCTCATGTGCTGGGATTCCCTGGCCTCACATTTCCCAGTAAAGCTCAGGGTTAAACTTGAGCAGGCGGTGGCCTGAGGATATAAGTAAATTGTTGCTTTTCAAGATTCCAAACTAACTGTTAAAGGGATGTTATCATGGGCTTATGAGAAAATGCCCAGACACTCACATTAGCTTGTACCCAGGACCTGAGCCCAAGGTGAAAAGAGCAGCCTTGAGGGACTGGCAAGCTGTCCACAGGACCTGGCTTCACGAGCTCCTTTAAGCTCCTTATCAGATACTCAGCTCCCGTTCAGCTTGTGATCAAGTGAAACCTTCAGGGGCTTGTATTTTACCCCCCATGCCAATAGCCATTATTTCCATAGTTTCTGGTTAGTTCCTAAAACTTTAATGTGGGTGGATGCTTTCTTTTCTTATTGATTCTATCATTTTGGTCCCAGTCTATCATTCTAGACTGTTTGGCTGTTTTCCATTTTTTAATTTTCTCATCCAAAGTATCAGCTTTATTCTCCTAGTACTGTCTTGTATTTTTTTTTTTTAAGATTTTTTTATTCATTTGAGACAGAGACAGAGAGAAAGAGAGTTTGCATAAGATGGGGGCGGTGTGGAACAGAAGGACAAGCAGACTCGCTGCCAACTGTGCAGAGCCCCGTGGGGCTGGATGGCAGGACCTGGAGACCATGACCTGAGCCCAAGGCAGACACTTAACCGTCTGAGCCACTGAGGCGCGCATCACTGTTATTTTTTTTCAAATTTAGGTAAGTGCGCTTTCCTTAGCTTCATCTAAACTACCGAGATGAAGTAACAGTGAAGAATAAAGGACAGAGACTTTGGTGCCCCTTTATAGAACTTGTGGGTGACATAGAAAATTTGATCACTGTTCCTTACACAGTTGCTCAGCCAGATACAGAGACAGCTCATTGTAGCTTCTTTTGTAAATCTTATTCATAAAAATAGTCAGGGGCGCGTGGGTGGCTCAGTGGCTTAAGCCTCTGGTTTCTGCTCAGGTCATGATCCCAGGGTCCTGGGATGGATGGAGCCTCACATCAGGCTCTCTGCTCAGCGGGGAGCCTGCTTCCCTTCCTCTCTCTCTGCCTGCCTCTCTGCCTACTTGTGGTCTCTGTCTGTCAAACAAATAAATGAATCTAAATAAAAAATATTCAGAGAAACTCTGTCAAATCCCTTATTAATTTCAAGATGTGGTCTATGAAATTTCCCCTAATTTATTACTTCAAAAACTCTTAAAAGAAAAAACAAAAATCTTCTAAACCAACCAACCAAACAAATGAATAAACATGATAGGAAAAGTGCAATTTTGAAGGCAGAGCCTGATGTCTGAGACCTGTGGACATTCCAGGTGGCCTGTAGAGTCTCCTTTGACTATAAAGTCTGGCCTTGCAACTCTATCAAGATAGCTTAATACTAGCTTTAGAATTTTGTCAGATATAAACGTACATCTTTAGAGAAGTCTTCATAATCTCCCTTTCTTTATTAGGGTAGGCCCTGTTATGCAGACAAAAAAAAAAAAAGTTTTGAAACTAAGGGAATTTAAAAAAAGAGCAGTTTTGAGATAGTGATAAAAAGTAACTCATTGCTTTAAAAATGTACAATAAATATGGGAAAATTGCTTGATTTTCTGATCCTTGTATACCTGATTTTACAATTTGGGATCTGACCTGAGAGCAAATACTTCTTTCTTTTTTATTTAGGAGGAAATGGGAAGATAGAAGATTTTTTTTTACTGGTTATCTGAGCTTCTATTGGGCAGAAAACTTCTATATTGATCACTGGATCTATACTATATGCATTACACCAAGTTTCTGTTTGTAGACATTAAATAAGTTAACGGAGACAATTTAGTCCTATTTTTGCTGAATATGCTAAGCACGAGATGCTTCCCGTCAGCAACTAAATACATTAATAAAACATCTAATTTTTAATAGCAGAGCTGAACGTGTGCCAATAGGTAGAAGATGCAGTTATAAACCGTAACAAAACCTAACTGGTTTCATTTAATAGGACTGCATATAAGGGTGTGCCACTGCATGTGTTTGAAAACAGAAAAGCAAATATAAAAAAAAAAAGAAAAAAGAAAAACAATTATGCTTAATATGAAATAATAGTTCATAGACCTTAATCTTTCTTAGGAAAACATTTTTTTTTTCTCCTAGTTCATCGTAAATTGCCATAAACGGTTTTCCCTCTTGTCAATGATTTGTATACATGATTCAAACATTGGCTTACAACTTGATTGAGGAGGAGAGAAGGCATCCTCACATTGATATTAGTAATATTATTATACTTTATATTTTTATACTTTATATTAAATATGTCTTTGATGTATTTTATTATGGTACTTTGTATTGTACATTTTTAAAAGGACTATTATGCCCATTTTCATTTTATCTGTAATTTATTTCTAAAGTAACATACACAAAAGTGGAGATTCATTAAGTATCGGTATGTTCTGGGCAAAAAGTTGAGTAGGCAATATTGCCGAAAAATTGAGAAGGTTAATCTAGGTGTTAAGGAGTGCCGTAAGGTATATTGATTTCAGATAGAAAGGCCAATTACGGTGAATTCGCATTAGTGAATTCATTTTAATAGAAAAAGAGACAGCAAAGTAAAGGAGAAGGTAAAAACAAATGATCTTGTTGGGAATTATGAAGTGATACAGGCATTTGAGAGAGAACTGGAAGATGTGTTGGGAGAAACAGGTTAGAATGGCAATTGTTTAAATCGATATTTGTCCACTGTGCTTAATACGGTTTTTTTTTTTTTTTTTTTTTTAGTTATATTTTGAGTTTATTACCAGTTTACATGATTGTACGCCTGACAAGCTGGGAAATTCCTTTTTCTCCTTTGTGGGTTAACATGCTCTCGTTTAATTTCTTTCTTCATAAAGCAGACCCACGTCAATCACGCATTGATTGTGGGCGGCTCTGGGCTCTGGGCGCCCCTCCCCTTGCACCTGCCAGAAGGGCGCGCTCCTCTGCTGTGTGCGGCCTGTTCTGCCTGCGCAGCTCCCTCTCTCTGCCATTCTGTTCTCCGCGTGGTGGGTTGAACGTTGTTCTCACAGCTTTTTTGAAACAAGCTCTGAAAGAGGACCAGATTGGCAAATCGCGGGAACACAGGGTTTTTAGATTGATTGATTTCGTTGTGGCATTGGGTATAATCACTCATTTCAATTTCCAAGGGTTGCCTTTAGGTGTTGTCACCTTCTCTCTCCTTTATTTATGTCCCAGTCTTGTCTCTGTTTCCTTCCTCACTTCCTTGTCCTCCGCTCTCTGGTTAAATGTTGTCAGTTGTGTTCAGTCTCCTCTCCTTAGCTGCATTCTCCCCAGGCCCTCTCATTCGTGTCCTCAGATTTATTTATTAGATGATTATTCTTCAGTTGGTATCTCCACAATGCATACATTTTAATCAAGAACAAAGCTATATTTCAGACTCCCTTGGGTTCATCTCCACTGAAAGTCTCACATGTCTCAAAAAGAACAAAGCTACAGGCCATCCTCTTGCCAGCAGTGGAGTCTCTGGGTAGTGACCCTGGCCTTCTCAGACCCACCGAACATGGGATTCTCGTCACTCACCTGCTTTCTCCTACTGGTCACCACATTTTGTGGCTACAAATGACGTCTGTCCCAGATGACGTCGGTCCCCACCTCTCCTTTGCCTCTTTCTCTGAGCTAATTTATGCTCTATTTTGAAATTGAATAATATAATTTTATACCCAGTATACTTAAAAGTGCTGCTCATCTGAATCTTTTCCTTATTCTTTAAAAAATTCCGTCCTTTCATTACCACTCATCACTGTTTTCAAGATAAAGTGCCAAGTCTTGTGCGTAGCATAGGAGGCCATTTGACATCTGTGTCCAACCCACACACCTCCCAAATCTCTTGCCAGAGAACACAAAAGCTACTTAGAGTTCCCCAGACAGCGTATGCTCTTTCCACACCAGACTCTTCTCATGGCCTGTGATGCCACGAATCCTCTCCGACTTTGTTTCGCTGGCAAAGAACTACTCGTATTTGAGGAATTGGGTTATATAGCCTGTAATAATATTCATTTTATATAAGAGGATACCAAGATTCAAAGAACTTAAATTTTTTTCTAAGGTCATTGTACAGTTAGTGTATGGTGGAAGGGTTTATTTTTATTTTGGGGGGATCTGGTGGTACTGTGCTTTTATTTCTATATGTTCAGAATTTTCTGAAATAAGGTTTTGCGTTTTAATGGTTTCCCCCATCCAAACCCTGACTACTGGACACATACTGGTATCATGGGGCAGACATGGAAGCAGGGAAATACCAACCATCATCTAGGAGGGAGAGGATGGTGAGGCAGGAAGGAACAACAAATGTCCTTACCCCCCTCTGGAGGGTGCTAGGACCGGGCTGTACTCCCCAGGTTTGGAAGATGGGAAGAATCCCTACTAGATTCCATCGGTTGTCCAAACCCAGAAAGCCAAGCTAGGGCACATGGGTCGGTTCAGTGTTCAAATCCTGACTCTGCACATGAAGCTGAGTGTAGTCTTCGGTTAGCTTCTCCAGCCACAATTTTGGGCCTCAACTGTCTCCTCTGGAAAATGGGAGCACTTGGTGGGTTGCAGGGAGGGGAGAATACAGAGCTCACTGCATATAGCACAGCAAATGAGCCACATGCTTCTCATCACATCATCATCGGGACCACCTGGAGGGGACACATGCAAGGGGTGCGACCTTGTTACCCCATTTTAAAGAGTGACATCCCTTCTTGTTTGGTCACTGTGAGGAACCAGGGAGGTGTCCCCCAGCAGACAGGCCCATGGGGGAACAGTGAGGAAGGGGCTTCAGGCACCAAGCCTCAGGGATCCTACTTACCCTCCAGGAAGCTCATTGTGGCTCCAGTCCTTTGGTGGTCTTGCTCTGAGAGGCTGGCAGAAGAGCAACTTCCGTGGTCCCAGATGCAACAGGGCCCTTTCCTCCGCCAAGAGGCTAGAGTGGCCAGCTGGCTATAAGACCCTCCCGACCAACCTTTCGGGACCCCAGCAGAGAGCCAATGCTGACCTGCCTCCCCACCCATCTGTGGTGGAAGGACTTATGAGTCTTCCAGGGTGCCTGGGTAGCTCAGTTGGTTGACCATCTGCTTTTGGCTCAGGTCATGATCCCAGATCCCTGGGATGGAGCCCCTGTTGGGCTCAGCAGGAGCCTGCTTCTCCTTCTCCTTCTGCCCCTCCCCCTGCTTGTTCTCACTCTCAAATAAATAATTAAGTCTTCCTATCTCCAAAGCCTGGGCTCTTTTCACTACCTTTCATTCAATAAGGCAAACCCAGTGGTGCCTGGGTGGCTCAGTCAGTTAAGTGTTTGCCTTCAGCTTTGGTCATGATCCCAGAGTCCTGGGATTGAGTCCCACATTGCGTTCCTTGCTCAGCAGGGATCCTGCTTCTTCCCTGCCGGCCATTCCCCCTGCTTGTGCTTGCTCTCTCTCTTGCTCTTGCTCAATCTGTGTCAAATAAATAAATAAAATCTTTTTAAAAAGTAAGTCAACCCCAGATACATTTCCTAGTGTTCTCGATGTTTCCATTTATTCAACTTGTTACAACTTGTAGCCTCGGTAAATTTGACCTACCTCCAACCTTTGCAAAACTGTATCTGATAAAAGACAGAATAGAATTTAGAAAAACCTTTAACAAGTGGAATCTGGGTTAATCAGAAAAAGAAAGAAAAAATCCATAATGAAATGCTTGTTTTTTTCTTTTCTTTTCTTTTTTTAAAAGATTTTATTTATTTATTTGACAGACAGAGATCACAAGTAGTCAAGAGAGGCAGGCAGAGAGAGGGAGAAGCAGGCTCCCTGCTGAGCAGAGAGCCTGATGGGGGTTCTATCACAGGACCCTGAAACCATGACCTGAGCCGAAACCAGAGGCTTAACCAACTGAGCCACCCAGGCGCCCCAGCCTGTTAATTTTCAAAAGATAAATTTTTAAAAGGAAAAGTTCCCCATTTTGCTGGTATATTGTAGGTCACATGTAAGAAATACAATGAATATGTGTCATCTGGAGCAGACTGTTGGCAGATGCTGTTGTATCTCGGACCATGTCTCATCATTTTCCTCTGCCAAACACTACTGCTTATGGAAAGAGAAGTAAGAACACTTTTTAAAACTGCTTATATGAGATTAAATATTCTTACATAATTACTTGACTAAATGAGGAATATTTATTGTCCCACTAGTTATTACCAGGTTTGTTTCATTTGTTAAAAATCACTACGTATAAGCTGGGAACAAGAAATAATGGAGTATGTAAGTTTGAAATAATTTAGCTGATTATTATTATTAGTTACTATAAATCAGGCATAAAGACTTTTTAGGAGGCATTACAATTAACTCACAAAGACATAGGTTTCTAATGCTTTTTTTTTTTTTTTTAAGATTTTATTTATTTGAGAGAGAGAGCAAAGGAGCACAAGCAGAGGAAAGAGGTAAAGGGAAGCGGAGAAGCAGGCTCCCTGCTCAGCAGGGACACAGGGGCTTGATCCCAGGACTCCGGGATCATGACCTGAGGCGAAGGCAGACGCTTAACTGAGTTAATGCTTTTTTTTTTTTTTTTTTGGCATTGGGCATGCAACACTTACTATGTCACCTACAAACATTTTATCAGAGCATTACAGGAGATAAGCAAAGTGACTCCTAGGCAAGTACCTATCTAAAAATCCTTAAATTTATTAGGAGAAATTCAAGCATTCCATGTAATTATTTTACACAGGAAGAGAGCCTGATCAGTTGCTCTAAAGTCTCCGTAAATAATTGAATGGGATCACCACATCAAGTTGGATTTATATTAGAAGCACAGGAAACATTGTCTTTTTCCTTGTCATTGGAATGAATAGCAATTAAACATAATCATTACAATAATATTCTTCTACAATAGAAGTGTTTCATTTTCCTACTATATTACATGGGAGGTTTTCCAATGCAAAAAGATGGTAGTTTTCTTGTTTACCATTACCAATAATAATTAGGGCTAAAAGTGAACCATTTTCATATTAAATGTACTGGCTTGGTAACTGAGTACTTATCATCTTAGTTTCAAATAGAAAAAAAAAAAAGAATTAAATATTGTGAAGATTAGCCCAACTTGTGAAAAGATGTTATGGACAGAAAGTATTACATTTTTTGGGATTTCAGATTGAAATCAGCATGTCCTTGGTTTGTGTTTGGTTAATAACGGAAAGCATCTCTTAACTTAAAGAAAAAATGAAATCTATACTTTATTACTAGAATGAAGAAAAATTAGCATTCTGTCTCATTCTACCCCATCCAAAGCTTGGGGTCCATATGTCATTTTATTATTTATTTTGCAATGTTTATTGTGATAGTCCAAGACTTTTATGTTTTCGAGAGGCACAGCTTCTTGAAGCAAAAACAATTTTTTTCCCTTTGAGTGTGGGTGAGGCTACATAACACTAGGAAGAATGTGTGTGTCTGGGTTTTTCTAGTGTGTTCTCCAGGATTCCTTTTATTTCCTTCATTATGAGGACCCTTTTCCCTTTCCTTTTTCCTTTACGCTTACAGGGTTTTACATGACTTACCCTGTGAGAGAGAGTTGAGTTCCTGGAGCTATTACCCTACACAGGAATGAAGGAAACACAAGGAGGAATGGGTGGCTGGGCATCTCATATGTCTCCTTACAAACCAGCCTCCTGTTAAAGGTGAAAGGAGATTTTCCCAAGGCTCCCAGGATACCGAGAAGTTAGTTGAGTTTTGATAGAATCACTGGGGTATCTTAAACTAGGCTGAGTACTGACTGTTGGGCAAGGGGAGGGCGGGGTATTAGGTGTTTGTCAAGGTCTTGGAGCCCCCTCCCCACCAATGAAAGATTCTGTTATCCTTTTCCTTTATGTGTTGCAAAATAAAACAACATTAAACTGTAACACCAGTATGAGAAAGTTCAACAATGTTCTTGTTTTTCCTGTTGTGACTAATTCAATACCACTTTGGTAATATTGACTAGCATTTTTTTTTTTTCAAAAATTGTTTTGTAGTAGAAAAACAGCAATGCTCCCCACCCACCACCAAATTGTTTTCCTTACCTCTGCTTTGTGGAGTCCCTTAGAGCGTGCTTAGTCTTCCTGCTGGGAAATCCAGCACTGAGTCTGTGGTAGTCCAGACTGGGGACCTTGCAAAACAGAAGCTGGGATAGTGGTATCCAGTGAAGGCTGGGCAAGCACTGAGGACAGTTTGGGATTAGGGCTGAGGTGGCGTCTTTAGAACCGTATGTGCAGCACTTTGCTGAGAGATTGAAGCCTCTCTTACAAATTGAAACCTTTAAGTGGGGGTTCCTGGGTGGCTCAGTTGGTTAAGCATCTGCTTTTGGCTCAGGCCCTGATTCCAGGGTCCTGGGATCCAGCCCTGCTGTGGGAAGCCCTGCTCAGTGAGGGACCTGCTTCTCCTTCTTCCTCTGCTCTATCCCCCTCCTCATGCTCTCTCTCTCAAACAAATAAATAAAATCTTTAAAAAAACAAAACTAAACAGGGGATTCCACTTTTAATTATTTTCTTCTCCTTTAGTATTATTTTTCTTTTTACATTTTAAGAAGTGATTTGGGAATGAATTTGTTTTCTGAAGCGTTCTCCTCAATTCATTTTGAACTTTGTGATTGAGTTTTGTATAGTTTTGCTGGCTAGTTCCATGGTTCAGTCATGATTGCCTTTACAGATAAAGATGTTTTTCTTCAAACTGATAGTTAAATCACTTTATTTCTGCAAAGTTAGACTTCTGTAATTTCACATTTTCTCATTATTTCTGACCTCAAAACTAATAAAGTTACATAATTACAAATGTAATACTATTGTTTTCTCATAATTTGTACAGACTGGAAAACATTAATATTTACTGTGGATGCAAGAGTTGGCAAAGCGATTGTTACAAAACAACACAAAGGCCTTTAACCTCTACCTAGAAAGCTGATAGAGGATTTTAGGAAAGTGTTTGTGGAGTGTATACATATGAAAATACTAAGTCTAATTGGGTAGCTCTGTTGCTATTTAGCTATACAAGAAGGATGGCAGAATCTATACTTTGATTATTTATTTATTTAGATGATAGCTCACTAATGGATGGTGCTATGGTCTAAATGTGTCCCCTCAAAATTTGTATGTTGAAATCCTAATGGCCATTGAGGAATATTAGGAAATGGGGCCTTTGGGAGGTGTGTAGATCACGAGGTTGGAGCCCTCATGAATGGGACGAGTGCCTTTATAAAAGAGGTTCCAGAAAGCTCCCCAGCTCCTTGCACCATGCAAGGACACAGACAGGTCCCATCTGTGAGCCAGAAAGTGAGTCCTCATGAGATACCAGCTCTGCCAGCACCTTGATCTTGGACTTCCAGACCCCATAAGTGCTCTCTACAAACTAGCCAGTCTCTGGTATTTTGATGTAGGAGCTTAAACAGATTAAGATAGGGAGGAAATACCTCTCCTGACTGGTTTTATATTCATTTCCCAAAGTGATGTAGTCCCCAAAACATTAAACTGAAACAAATACTGATCTTCTATAGTAATTTCTCTTTAGGTTTATTAATTTTTCATTATTCTTTGTCAATTTGGTCTTTACTTATGATCTAATTGACTGGTTGCTTTGGAGAGTGGAACAGTAGAGGCAAGGAAGCTCATACTGGGCCAGAATTGCAAATTGCTGTGGATTGCAAGGCTACCTATGACCAAACAATCTATTTTCATGATTGCAGAAAGGACAATTTTCATAATAAATTTAGAAATCTGAAGACCTAGAACAGCACTTTCTAATGATCTCTCTTTTCTATAAATAATACTGTTCTAAATTTGATTGGGTCATATGGATATACAAATTAAGCTGGCCCTTTCCCAAGTTGCATATTAAAGCTCTGCTTTAAATATTCCATAATCAACAAGTGGAATCCTGGTTTACTCCAATACTTCATTTTCCCCTCTCCCATTCTAAAAACTCCAACATTTAAAAGGGTTCTAGGATGGCAACCAAGAAAGCTAGAATTCATGTGCATGAAAATGACTCCCTTTCTTTTTTTTTTTTTTTTAAAGATTTTATTTATTTATTTGACAGACAGAGATCACAAGCAGGCAGATAGGCAGGCAGAGAGAGAAGGGAAGAAGCAGGCTCTCTGCGAGAGCCCTATGTAGGGCTCGATCCCAGAACCCCGAGACCATGACCTGAGCCGAAGGCAGAGGCTTTAACCCACTGAGCCACCCAGGTGCCCCAAAATGACTCCCTTTCTTAAGTGGATTCTCCTTGTCTATGTATTTTTGGAATCATAAATTATTATCATTGCTGGTTTGGATAAAACTAAAATCTATTTTCCCATAATATTTGGTGTGAGTGATAACCATTTTTTCTATTATGGGAGAAAGATCAGTAGGAGCAAACTCGGTGAACTGCTTCTAAAAAGTTAACATACAAGGAAATGTCCTTGGATGTTAAATAGCAAGTGCTTTTATATTTTTGTTTGTTTTCTTAGTTTCCTTTTGTTTCATTTTTTAAAATTATTTTTATTAACATATAATGTATTATTTGTCCCAGGTGTACAGATCTGTGAATCATTAGGCTTACTCACGCACTCATCATAGCACATACCCTCCCCCATGTCCATATGTTTTTTTTTTTTTTTTTACTAAACTACTGCTTTAAGAAGTGTAAATAATATTGTTTCCTTAGTTTGATATTAAGAGTCGAGGAATTTACTAAATTATTTCCCTTCAAACTTATTCTTAGATTAATTTTTAAATCATTAGGTATTATTTTTTCTTTTCAAACTAGTCAACCAAAAAACACAAATAAGCAAAGTACAGGGCCGAAGCAGGGAGAGAGGCCAAAGGCTAGGTTGACATTGCCATCAGGGAAAACCCAGCCCCTGCCCACCCTAAAGGCTAGGAGTATGGCTTTTTTTTTCCTCCCCTCTTTTGGCAGAGCATTCTAGGGGAGAGGCAGTGAATGGTAATATAGGGTAGCTAAAAGGATAAAAGTAAGGGCCCCCATTCTTCTCAGGATCAGAAATTTTTCTCTTCTTCTTATTTTATTTTTTTTCCCCCAAATCTTGAGACTGTCATGGCCAGATGGTTGACTGGGCTGTTACAGAGCTTCCTCTCTCTTGGGAGCTTGGGACCACCAAGGGTATGCATGATCTGGGCAGAGAGAGCATGCGTAGTAGCATCAACTGATTCAAAAATGTCCCTGGTGTAGATTAAAAATTTAGTAGTAGCTTATGGTATTATGTCTGGGCAAGACAAAATTTACAAAGTGAAGTGGTGTCTCCTGCCTTATTTTTGATGTAGCTCCAATGACAGCAGACAAAGAAAATTATGACGGAAGGAAACGCTGCATGCTGCATTCTTATATATAGTCACCTCAAGCATTAGTGCTTTTATTAACTCCTTCTTTGGAAAGGTATGTATAATTTTCTCTAAGAATAAAGTCCCATTGAAGTCAACAGTGTGAGAAATGAGGAAAGGCCATCTGCTCTTCATTGGGCAAAAACAATAGTGGCTTATAATATGTATTGTGTTTACAATTTCAAGGCACTTATAAATGTATTTATTATTTTGATTTTATTATAGAGGTAGATGCTCCTGTATAATTTTTGCGGAGTTATTAAACTGGCTGAAAAAAATCTATCTCTCGCTTAAAATTTATTTGTGATGGAAATGTGATAGGGATAACTAAAATAGCAACTGATATTAACAGTATAGAATATAGCATATCAATGAAACCTTAATTAGCAAGAAGACTTTGGTAATTAAACTAATTATTCATCTTTGCTTACACTTTTTTCTACTATGTATCTGCCAGTTCTTTATTTTTAAAAGTAAAACATAATCTTTTGTAGATGATTCAGTATCTTGGATTGCCTCAACATGGTTTTCAATAATATTTTTCATTGCATACAGCTGTAGCTATAAAAGCACAAGATCATTTTTTAAGCTGTCGATATATCAGATTATTTTATGGTCAGGTAATTAATTCTGTCTTCTAAAATTATCATGTACCAATTTTCCAGCTAATGAAATATTTTTACTAGTTGAGGTTTTCTTACAACTGTATTTTAATGACTGTGAATAAAAGTGGTTACTATTTTTTGCTTTTTTCTTTGCCTTCCTCCCTCCTGTCTCTTCTTTCCCTTTCTTCTTCTTCTTTTTTTAACCTGTTTATATGATAGATATGTGGATCTCTGAAATGCTTAAGAGACAGGATGGGCAAGAAAAGGTTTGTGACAATTAAAATACGGATACGGAATGTTTGAAGTAGCTGGGAGAAAATGAAGCATTATCTGAAGGATTTTGTTTTGGCTGTCCCAACCAGAGGGATGACTTGTTGATGTTTCTTCCTATATCGTTTTAATTCTGACCAAGGACACAAGGGCAAGGTGGTCCTGTTGGTAAATACCTTGCTTACACTGAGGAAGAGCTAAACTGAGCACCAGTCCACAGTAGCAATCCAGGACTTTCCCAAGGAGCCATACCTGCTGTTCCTCTTCTGTTTCAACTTCGGTTTTCTGCTGATGGCACATAATTCTCATTTCTCCTTTACTCTCTGAACACACTTGCCTCCTCCTATCCACTGTCCCACCAGTCAGTCCACAGGACTGGAGCTCACACACAGCTATGGAGAACAGATGCAGGTACGCACACACATTTGCACACACATTCAGATTTGAGTCTTATCCTGGGTTAAGGCCTCTGTGATTGGACTTCCTAGCTTTGTTTTCATGTGGTGCTAATTCGGATCACAGGAGAATACTTCCATAAGGTTTGTCATGGACATTCTTGGAATTAGTAATAAATTTGATTTTAAAGGGCTATGATGCAGGGGAGGGAGCATGGGCTTTGGAGGCAGCCAGAGGTGAGAGGGACCTTCAGCCCTACTGGTTGCCACTTGTGTAACATCGGATACTTCCCTGTGCCCCAATTTCCTCATTTTTAAAATGAGGAGATCTGTAATTCTCTCAGACTGCTTTTAGGAGAATTCCACAATATAACTTAGCCAAATTGTGAGTGGCTAGCAGAAAGGAGGGACAATTTTCTCTTAAAATTTTTCCTTTTTTCCCCCAATTTAGAAAATTGGTGAGATGAAATGTTATTCTTGCAATGGGAAAAGTCTCAACTGATCTGACCACCAGCTTTATTTAATTTTATTCTTTCAGTAGAGGATATATTTGGTTTCCAGATGAACTGCGAAGTAACAAATCAGCCTTAGAAAGAGGACTTATCCCTCCTAATTTGCAGACAGTAGTTGCTATTGTTTTGAGAAAGAGTCTAGTCAGTTCCTCTGCTATTAAAATATATCCATGGGAAAGATAGAGTATTTTTATTTATGTTCATTGGTAAAATGCATAGGTGTACTTTAAAGAATGAGTAATTTCTCAATTGTAAGAGGATTTAAGACAAAACTAGTGTTTACAGTTTAGTTACTATTCTTGATTTCATTTTGGTGATTCTCACTATATACCTTGAAATTATTACATGTGTACAATTATAAGGATATTTTCACTTATCATTACAAGAGATAAAATTGATTTATATATGTAACTTATGAAAAGATTCATTACTTTTTAGTGATACTTATTTGTATACAGAATAATCACTTATAATGAGTGATGAGCCTTTCAATTCTCCTAATAACTTTCCAAGGTAGGTGTTGCCATTTCCATTTTTCAGGGGAGGAATGGAGGCTCTGAGAGACCACACAACTGGTTCAAGGTCACACAGGTTATGACATTTAAGTAACACAACTGGGATGTGAACCCAGACTGCCTAACTTTAGCTATAGAGAACTTCCGGTTTTCTTTGAGGTCTCCCTTTTGTGAGGATATTCTGAAACCTTCCTGGCCTTAGATGCATTGATATATTCCTTTTTTCCTTCTCAATGCTATTTGTTTCAATATTTTAATAACCACTAATGTGAACAACTTTTAATTCAGTAACATCAGAGTTCAATCTGTATCCTTTATGAACTAATACATTTTCACGTTTGGGTAAAAGCAGGGTTGAGGAGCCCAGAGGACACTGCCGTTGATGAGAACTCCGTAGGGGCATCACCCTGAACCAACATAGAGGTCACATGCTCCCCTGCCAGTAATCATCTTCATCCCACCTTTCTCATGTTGTACTTAAGAAATTGGGAAGCCATGGGGCACTTGGGTGGCTCAGTCGGTTAAGCGTTTGTCTTCCGCTCAGGGCTCAGGTCATGATCGCAGGATCCTGGGCTCGAGTCTAGAGTCTCCAGTCTTGCACAGGGCTCCTTGCTCACTGGGGAGTCTGCCTCTCCCTCTTCCTCTGCTTCTTCCCCCTGCTTGTGCGTGAGCTCACGCTTGCTCTCTCTCCCTCCCTCCCTCTTACTTACGCTTTCGAATAAATAAACAAAATTAAAGGAAAAAAAAGGGAACATAGAGAAGCCGGGTGATCTGCTAATGATTAATATCTGGGACTAGAACCTTACTTTGACTATGGAAGACAGACCTTTCCTTAGTTATAAAGCAGAATTTGAAGATGAGGAGTGTGGATTAGACATAGATTTCTGTTGCTGCAGTCTTTTGATTCTCTTTGAATCAAGAATTTACCAGCCACTCATTACCGACAATAGTTCACCAGATCTTAGAGACATAATCACAGCAGAGAGTTAATGCCTTCTGTGCCTAGTGTGGGAAATTTACCAGAGTTGATCATGAGATTTTGCTCAAAGTTGAGTAGGCTGCCAGTTTCAACATCATAATGTTTCCACATGCCTCAAGATCTATTACAGGAACATTTAAAATTGATGTTATCTGTGTCTTCACTTATGTTTCACCCAAAGTATAAATATTAATGCTACTTGTCATTTTTTCCCTTTGTAATAATTCTACTTTTATTTAAGTGCTGCATCAAGGATTTAGATTATCTGCTGTTTTCTGGAAGATCTCAGGGTAAAAGTCTTGAGTCAAAACACCTGGGAAGACATGACAGTCATTGCCACAGCTGTTGTGTCTTGGCTGATTTAACCATTTTTCAGCATTGCATTTGCAATGACCCTCCCAATAACTGGCTTTTTGAAAGAATAGAGACAATGACCATCACAGAAAGAGACAAATAATTTGGCTGCTACTGCTTGACTAGATAAGATTGAGGACAAAGATGAAGTCTGAAAACATCCAAAAGTCCTAGAACATGGGAATATACTTCCACTTAATATAGTTTTGTAGGAAAAGGTTTATTTCTCCTTGATGATATAAGCTGTAGTTGAAAATAGAATTATTTTCGTACATGGGGAATAGATCTAGTTAGTTGAAACACTTATCTCATGCAGAGTAGGAAAGAAAACACCAAAGTAAGAAACAGAAATGCATCATTCAAAAATTTCATATCTTGGAAGACAACAAGAGAAGTGAAAAACGAATTAAGCCAAGCAGTCCATATGAACAGTACAGTTGGAGGAAAAAAAGTGACCAGAGATAGGCAGCCAGAAGCCAGACTCAACTGCCAATTCTTCTGAAAGCACTGATCTTTAGAGGGCCAGGAAGTGGGGGTGGGCAGAGCAGCCCTGCATCTTGCCATTACGACAGAAAGGCTAAGGTGGGCTGCGAGATTCTGTGGGCTTGCTCAAAGATGCCTCCTCCTGTCCTGGGCTGGCTGTGTCCTCTGTGAAACACTGGGAAGGCCTTCAGCTAGGTTGACTTCAATCCCCAAAAGAGATCCACAGACTGAGAAAACATGGAGAAGAAAAGGCCAAATGTTCAAAATGCAGAAGGAGCTGACACACAAGGAAAGATGCTAGTTTCTAAGCAGTGAAGGGGGAGCTGTGAAATCATCTCGGGAGGCCTATGCATCTAGAATTAGAATTTTGTTGGTTAAGGGAAAAGCTGAATAAATACCTCCTACTATGCTATAAGTAAATCTCTATCTACTTACAAAAGGTGGATTCCAAAAGCAAACATCGAGAAACGTAGTATGTTCAGATTACATAGGATACAGAATCCCATTTCCTAGTTCATGAGTCTGTAAGAGTAACAATTTTCCAATAAAACAAAATGAACAAAAACTTTAAAACTATCAACAAATATATTTATTGTGGTGGCTTTCCCCCCTACTAGATACACCTTGTTAGAAAGTAGTATCCCCTGTTAGTTCCAGGTGGTAATAAAATGGTTTTTCCTGCAGAAACCACATGATTTTGCAAATATGTTCTAATCTCCTTGCTCTAGTTTTTGTTTTTCTGTGAAATCAGAATTTTCTTCTAATAAGTATGATTTTGCTTTTGGAACTTACAAGTACATGTTTACAGACTTATATAACCCAAGGGGTAGCAGAGGCTGAACCACACAGTGCTGACATCGATTAGAGACCTGTTCCAGGTAATCACAACCCTTCACAGTTTTGTAAAGCACAGAAGTCATCTCCAACGCTATGGTTTCTTCCACATTTTGCCTTTTTCCAATCCCACATAGTATGCTTAACTCTGGTGTACACTCTCATGTTTCTTGCCGAAGGACAGGGTGAAGGCAATAGAACCAATCTGAAAACGGTCGTTTCGGTGGTAGTAATTCCTACGATTCCAAATGCCGGGCCCTAATGTCTGAGCACTCTCTAGATCTCCTGGACAAAACAACACTGTTCTTTGAAAGATGTTTCTCTTCTCTGATCTCTTATTGACTTTGAAGGGATATTGCCTCTTGGAATTTGCAGAACTATCTTTCGCTTCTTAAAGCAATAGCTTGAAAAACTATTTTTATAGGGAAAAAGATGTCGCTCTCCAGATGTCATCATTATGCTGTTACATCTTATAGCCTATTGATAATTATATACAAAATTTCTTGTCTCTTAGAAATGCACAGAAGCGTGTTAGATAACCATTTGAAAACATCCCTTCTTTGAACTTTTGGCTCTTTGTTGTTAGCTATGCTTGTACAAAGAATATAGCAACTATCTGGAATGTTGTTGAGACAGAGCAGTAACTGACACGTTGTCCATTTGTGGTCCTAATGGCTAGAGCACCTGTCCTGGGCATCTGGTTGAGATAGCAGCATCATGAGTTTACAACGATCTCATGGGACCCTCTAATGTACAGTGCTGACCGATACCGATTTCTGTTGTTTATCTTGGACCTTTCGCTTCTTCTGCTGCTGTTTGTCTTTGTTTTCTCGTTGTTCTGGAGTTTCTCTGCTGGGTTCCAGACCTTTGTTATCAGGTATGGCATCCTTACTTTCTTCTTTATTAGGTTTTTTTCTTTTCCTCTCCCTTCCTTTTTTTCCTGAAATGAAAGAACACCTTTTAAAAATACATTCAATCATGTTCTATTTGGTTATTCTAAGTTTTAAACGACGAGTTAAATTTCTCTTAGGTTGCATATCAGACCATAGATACCAAGTATCTACTTGTTAAATCATTCACTCAGATACTTTTGATTAGATCTGTACCACATTTCAAGAAATGTGAACATGGAACATAAAATATAATGAAGAAATTAACATATGATAGTTTTGGACAGTAGAGGGTTCTATAGTTATAAGTTTGAGAATTAATTTACAAATTTACATCATAGTTACTTGAGAATATTTAATACAAAGTTTTGAATAGATTTTGTGCCATATAAGACATTTCTAATGTATATATGTTATCTAACTCCTACTGAAGGCACTCCTTCGCATTCAAATTTTTCCAAGTAACAGTTAGATATTTGCAGTGTCCTGCTATAACTGCATGTCATATACTAAAAGAGACTTGATTTACATAACAAATATGCAAATACCAGGAGAAATGTACTCTATTTCAACACAAATGTTTGTATGTTGAAATCGATTTTCTTTGCGATCACCAGCCAGGTGCTAACTATAACTTATCAATAACCCTATGGTATCAGCTACGCAGGCAGGAACATTGTGTCTCTCTCACTCAAATGAGCAAATATTTATTGGATATACACTGGATTCCATGGAGGTCCCTGATCTTGAACTGGGTTTGAAGCACAGATTTAGTTCAGATAGAGTATGGGGCATTTTAAAAAGTGGAATCAATAGGACCTTAAAGGTTTTTTTTTTAAATTTTTAAATTATTATTATTTTTTTATTTGACAGATGGAGATCACAAGCAGACAGAGAGGCAGGCAGAGAGAGAGAGGAAAGCAGGCTCCCCTCTGAGCAGAGAGCCTGATGTGGGGCTCGATCCCAGGACCCTGGGATTATGACCTGAGCTGAAGGCAGAGGCTTTAACCCACTGAGCCACCCAGGTGCCCCAACCTTAAAGGTTTTGATGTGGAAAGGCATTCTGCAAGGTAGACTAGAGCCAGGGAGATGAACTGAGTTTCCTTCTGCTGAAATTGGAAAATTGCTAAGAGTTTTAGTGGAAGAGGGTAATTTGAGCAAAGTAGCAAAGTGCATGAGGCTTGCACCAAACTGGATGGGCTATTTTTATTTATTTATTTAGTTAGTTAGTTAGTTCTTTTATTTCTATACAATGAATTAACTAGGTATTTTATTATCATGTCATATATATATATATATACATATATTATGTATATATGTAGTCTACAGTGTGAAATAATTTCTGAGGGTATGGTTTTAGTAACATCCATGATTATATATATCTCAATGAGAAATTACTGATTAAATCAGTATCATAGGAAATGAAAACTAGGACTTATTACTTCTTGGTGTGGGACAAATTCTGATAATGTGCATCCCCAGAAACTAAGCCATGTAAAATTTGAAATTAGTATCTGTCTACAAAAAAATCATTTTAGACAAAGTATTTTGGAGAATTTATTGGTATGAGAGAACCAAAATATTTTATGTCTTGAAATAGGCTGCAAATATTGAATTCAGTGGTTTGGCTTTCTTCTTCTTGAGCTCTGGTTACAGAATCCTAGGGAGCAGTATTATTAATACTGCATATGTATCCTGGGCCAACAAAGTCTCCTTGGATTAATGATTTTATGCCACAGCTAGCTTGTCTGAGACTATATTTATAAAATCTTCCAACTACTTTTGAAAACTTGCCTTTTTGGGCTAAACATAATGCACCTCCAAAATCTGGACTCTAAAAAGACAGTTAATAAAAATAAGAATTCAGGCCACTGTAAGACAAATATCAGTCAAATTGTTTTGGATATGCAGTGATGAACAAAAAAATGTTAGGATTGACTGTTACATGTAGAGCTGAACTACTTGTACACTGACTGACTGATTCCATAACTCTTTGTACTTGAAAGAATTTGCTGGATAGATAAAATTTCTGAGGAAGGAATCCAGGTTTTGTTTTTTTCCTCATTCTGGCTTTAATTATTACACATTTGAAGTGTTGACTTGAATTTGATAATTAAACAGAGAAAACCGAAGAGTATATTTACCTTTCTGAATATGCAGCACAATTTAATTTTCATGAAACTGTACAAAGCAAAAGAGAGAAATGCTGGTTTTCATGATATGTGCTTGGTTTTCAGAAGGACCTGGCTGTAAATGTTAGATTACATAGTATTTCCATTTTGAGGAGCATTTTGGAGGTGTTCAAGTTCAATTCTAAAAAAACTATCAGTGAAAATTATTCCAAAGTTCCACAAAAACTACTGACCCTGCACAAAATGTCATTTTTATGGAAATTATCCAAAAATTCAGTGTTTGACATTGTTCTTTTGATGATGGTCCAACATCTTACAGCTGTGATCTTAACCATAATATTCTGAACACATAAGAAATATACTGTTTCTTTCTTGGCCACAGATTGATTTATATGTTTTTTAGCCACAAGTGACAACATATTCAACTTATAGTGCATTTCTGTTTATTAGCAAACTGATACAATTATTTCTTAAGACAGGCAGAAACATTTTTGGAAGTAGCATGGACTTCAGTATTATAGTTTTATTATCCAAGGAGTAACTATTTAGTCTGGGCGGTGAGGGTAAGGGGAGGCTCTAGTAAAGTAACAGGAAACTAGCACATTGTACATGATTGTTGCCCAATAGAGGGCTATTGCACAATAGAAAAATGGGATTATTATCTTTTACACACCATGTGTTAGTGGTTGGAAACACTAACTACCCTTTTGTATAAATAATGTATTTTCCTCTCGTCCAAGAAATAAAATAGAAATGCAGGAGAGTGGCTGCAGTCCACTAAAAATCACGTGCAATTTGGGAAATCCTGTAAGGTTTTCATTAAAGGGGACTTCTTTTTTCTATTCTGATGACTTTTTATGGATGTGGTCAATAGTTGTTTTATACTTTGGTAAGTTTGCAAACTAAGCAAACTTACCACAATCTTACATACATGTTTGTGTTTCAACATTCACTGATTATGCATGTGTATATGTGCACCAGAATTGAGTTGTAGAGTGTTCTAATAGTTGTCAAACCTCGATGTTCCAGGTATAAGATTGATGTTGGATAGAGACCATCCAAGAGAAATTACTATTAGCAATCAAGTATGACCTAAGCCTTTATGGTGCAACATTTGTTTAAGATTGCTGTTTTTAGAGTCAGAAAAACATAGTGCTCAAATTCTAGGTCTGCCAACAACTAGTTGTGTAACTTTTGGCAATTTGTTGGCATCTCTCAGGATTAGCTGGCATTTAACATGTGGATAATCATTACTATTTGCTAAATGTTGTAAAGATTACACGAGATGCTTGTAAAGCACTTAGCATAGTGCCTGGCACACATTAATCATGGAAGAAATTAAAGTTAATGTTATTAACTCATTACAAAAACATGAATTCAGCTTCTACTCTATGCCAGAAAGTGTGCTAAAACTTGGGGATACAAATGAGACACGGAGACAGGCGCAATAATTACAGTTACAAGCAAATGCTAAAATGGAGAGAGGCATGTGCAAGCTCCTAATGGGAGCACAGCAAGGAAAGCATTGACCTCCGCCAATGGAAATGGAAAAGGACTCCCCAGATGGGGTGATATTTTTGAGCCTTAAAGAACGAACGAGCTTTTGCCAGGCCAAAGAGGGCAAAAGGGGATGTCAGGCAGTGAACAGTTATGTCAATGAAGGAATGCAAGGACATGGTCAATCTGGGGAACTGAAAAGTAGACTTCCTTGGTTTGATCAGAGTCTAAATATAGGACATTACTCAGAGAAGCTGGAACCATGTGCAGGACTCAATTGCCATGTTGGGCATTTGTCCTGAGGATCAGTGATATTGAAAACCGGAAAAGGGCAAGTATCAGAATCTGATAACAGGGGACAGACAGAATCTGGTAACAGTTTCTGTGACTAGTTTAGAAAAGGCCAATAGGATATGCTGACATGTGATCTTATTTCTGATTCAGGAGCACTTTTGTAATTAGAATCCATAAAGGGAGTGTATGCAGTGATAGGTACTTATTTTTGAGCCTTAACTTTTTAAAAAACTTAAATTCAATGAACATATACTGTATTGTTGGTTTCAGAGGTAGAGGTCAGGGATTCATCTGTCTTATATAATGCCCAGTGTTGAGCCTTAACTTTTAAAAGGGTAGCTAAAATTTTTGTGCCACATTATTTAAGATTTCATTGCAAACCAGAATCACATAATTGAATAGGTGGTATTTTTGAGATACTGAAATTATTTCCTATTAATACAGAAACATGGTCATTTATCTAAGCACCCCCTAGAGCCTTCTGCAGGCAGGTTTCCAAACATAGATGACTTTGAGAAATACATATTCTTAGGCCCCACCCCTGGAGCTTATGATTCAGTAGGTCTTATGAGTGGCCCAGGAACCTGTAGTTAACAAGTTCACCCCGAGTTCTATCAAAGAATAAGAACCATAGCTGTAGATCGATAGAAGATCCAACTTCTTTAAATGTATACTCTCAAAGTTTATTTCACATCATATGGTTTCTTATTCAATTTCTTTATATTTACAAAGTATGTTTTTTGAGGTACCATAGCTACTAATGTTTAAGGCAAGTTTTCTGACTAGGTGCATTTGAAACAGACAGCTAGATACAAAATGAAAATCAGTTTCAGCCTGGGTCTTTTTAAAACCGGTTCAAATAGAAATATGAACTGAAAGGAATAAACATGTAAAAATGAACAAAGAGAGAAGGAAGCAGTCCTGAATTTCTTTTTCCTAAATTATGTATTTAAGTTCCAAGCGAAAAATGAAAACTATAGAAATTAGATTTTAAAAAGTAAGAGGGTTATAAAAAAAAAGTTGCTTCCATAGAATCACAGACAGGATTTATTTGTTGCGAATTACTCAAATTGTGAATATCAGGTCACAATTTGGTCAATGCTTAGCAATGTCCGTGCAGAGGTCTTTATGAAGGACTTCCTGGTGAATTTCTTTCATGCCACCACTAAGAGGAGCCATTGAGCTTTCAGTAGGTCCACTTCCAAGACAAGCTGAATTTTTCTCAAAAAGCTAAAATGTATCCCACACTCTAGATGGAGGACTAAATATTATTGAATCTATAACTAAGACCAATTAAATAAATATTCCATTAAAATGCAAAATGTATGGCTAGGTGTTTTCTCTTTATTGGTTGTGGAATGAAGTTCAATTGGAAACGCTTTATACCTTCAAAAAAGCACAAATCATGAGAAAATGGGGTTAATCTAATGATTTTTAAACCTAGAACTGACCTGACTTTAATGTATAGAGGATGAAAATTCCAAATTTTATTCCTTTTAGTTAATATATCACTTGGGAAATTTTTCAGAGGAGGGGAAATTGCTACAGTCTAACTTCTTCAGCAATTATGATCTGGTACATAGATACATATCATATATAAAGGCTTTTGAATTGTGGGCTATACAAACACAGAACAGCCTGACCCAGTGGTAAAGAACACAGCTGATAGTCGGAAAGGCCAAATTTCTTTTCAGCTGTATTATTACCATGTAGAATCAGGAATGCATTCAAACCTTTTGTGTTTTTTAAAAAATAAAATAGAAATAGAGCTGCTTGAGTGGCTCAGTTGATTAAGTGTCTGCCTTCCACTCAGGTCATGATCTGGGGGTCTTGTGACTGAGCCCTCCGTCAGGCTCTCTGCTCAGGGGGAAGCCTGCTTCTTCTCCCTCTCCCTCTGCTTGTGCTCTCTTTCTCACTCTCTCTCTTTCTCTGTCAAATGAATAAATAAAATTGTTAAAAAAATAAAAATACTTATTTCCATGATATTACTCTGTCCTAGGAATTTATAATAAATGTAGTGAAAATATGAAGAAATGGATTTGTAAATAGACATTTAATTTCTCCAAACTAAAGTTTAAAACTATTTGAATTATTTATTCTGTAGTTTAATACCTGAATTGATTTAATTGTATTCCTATTTAACTTCCAAGATGCTTCTGATTAATTATTTGCAGAAAAATAATTTGGCATAAAATTACACACTCTATACCAAATGCTCATAATTTGGGAAAGTACCTTGAACCATTTTTGCAAAGATAGCTTTGATCCTTAAAACAAAATGTATTAAAATAATCTGTTATGGGAATAAAAATGCTCTGCTCTATGGTAAGTGTCTGAAAATACAATATTTTGAATTGTACCAGAATATAATGGTTCCTCAGTTCTGAAAGATGTACAGATAGTGTACCTAAAAGCAGCTCTTAATAAAATGATTTACTGTTAAAAAAAAAAACATATTAAGATCAAAATAGCATTTTCCTACCAGTTGAAAAGGACTAATAGAAGAGATGCAATCTACTTGTGTTACATTCTTTGGGAATTCAGAAACAAGACTGTCCTGACTCTAAGACACTGAGTGTAAATTTTAGAAGGTGAAAGCAGATAAACCCAAGTGTCTTAACATGGCACTCAGGGTCCTGGTCCTCTGTCCAGCCCCTACTCACTTTGTCATTCCCTTCAATGGCCACATACTTTTCTTTCTAGTCACCCCTGCACTTCATTCACCACAACCCACCACATTTACTGAGTCCATGTGTTTGATACATTCACTAGAATGCATTCTCTCACATCCCTTGCTCTAATTCAGCCTTTGTGTTTAATTCTCTGCCACGTGTCACTCCTTCAGGGTGACCTTCCTCACTTGCTCACCTTTTCCTAGATTAGGTTACTTATATTTCTATCCTCTTTGCTCAGTAAGTTCGCAGTTAGTAGCCTGTTGCGGTAATCCTGGTGAAGATGACAAGGGTGGTCTGCTTCTAAAAATAGTAAGACTAATGGTAATTAAAGGTTAATGGACACTTAGGTATACCAGTCATACTACTACTTTTTTTTTTTTTTTAAAGATTTATTTATCTGAGAGAGAGAGTGCTTGAGCGACCAAGTGTGGAGATGGGTAGGGACAGAGGGAGAATGAAAGAATCTCAAGCCCACCCCTGGCTGAGCACAGAGTCCAATGAGGGGCTGGATCCCACAACCTGGAAATCATGACCTGAGATGAACGGAGAGTCGCCCGCTCAAATGACTGCACCAGACAGGCACCCCTGTAACAGGTATGCTGCCAAGTGAGAGCGCCATGTCTACAAGCTCTACTATACCCTACACCTAACACTGGGGAAATGAGGCTCTTAACCACATTATGCCCTTCTGCCTCTGTGTCACATCTCAATAGAGTGCACTGTGGTAAGGCATCCTTCTTTGAGTTCACGTTGGAGCTACTGAGTCAAAAGAGGGGGGCAAGGAAAGTGCACGGACTAACCTAATAGCACAGAGAGTTTTCTAAAAATTATGGTTTAGAATATACTTTCTTAACCTCTTGGAATTTGAATTTTTATTTTATTTTACTTTTTAAAGATTTTATTTATTTATGTGATAGAGAGAGAGAGAGAGAGATCTCAAGTAGGCAGAGAGGCAGAGGGAAGCAGGTCAAGAGCCTGATGTGGGGTTGGATCCCAGGTCCTTGACCCCAGGACCCTGGATCATGATCTGAGTTGAAGGCAGAGGCTTAACCCACTGAGCCACGCAGGCGCCTCTGGAATTTGAATTCTGAGCAGCAAGTGTCTCCTCAGATCCTAACAGCACTTTGCAAGAGATGTTTTGTGCCAGGACCAGCCTGGTCACTTCATTCTTTCTTCTTTCTTATTGCTACAGTCCATGTATTCTTCAGTATTTCCATTCCCTTCCCAGTTGTAAAGAGGAAGAATGTAGTATACGTGATTTTGGAAATTATTTACCTATTGTGTCATTTATATAAAATTTAGAAACTTTGTTTTACTTTAAACTACCACTGCTACATTTCTGAAATCCTCATAAAATTATCAGAGATTTTTATATTTTGTTACACTTTACACCCAAAGAGAGAAAAAAACTGTACTGATTTAGATTTAAAAATCCCAGTGAGTCATGAATGCAGTCCTATTATAAATCACTTCATTTTATAGCAAACATCATAAACATTAACAATGACCAATTTTTAGAACTTCTATTTTCATAATCTGCTTTTGCATAATAAATTTTCTTTTGTTAGGTCATACTTTCCTTATGGATTACTTTCAGTTCGCCTTGACAGATGTTTTCCTCTGTTGTTTAAATAATTTCATCATTCACTGAAGATTCAGGACCTGAAATTCTGAATTTTAGCTCTGTGCTGACAGAAATTTCCATGGCCCTTTCACCCAAGGTAACCCTATTCCATCTCACTGCTTCTGCTGCCCAGAATCTTAGCCTGGACTCTGCACTCAAGAGGGACTTTAGAGTCCAGAAGAAACTGTTAAAGATGCTGGATATTGCATACTAGGCATACTAACATGCCTTCCTGTTATAAATCATCAGTGTTAAAAGAATAGTTAAAAGCACAAAGGAGAAAGTGCCCAAAGATTTTTTTACTATTTGCAATATTTACAACCTACTC
Organism: Mustela nigripes; assembly: GCF_022355385.1. Classification (NCBI taxonomy): domain Eukaryota; kingdom Metazoa; phylum Chordata; class Mammalia; order Carnivora; family Mustelidae; genus Mustela; species Mustela nigripes. Next base: position 76,635,173 of record NC_081561.1, on the reverse strand, counting down.
ATTATAAAAGTAAAGAGTATCCTGTATTTTATAATATTTTAAAAACACAGCAGGGCATTACAATTTAGATACCTATTTTATTTAGGTAACCATTTTAAGTTTAGTATTCTTTAATGTAAACTTATTTCTCTTGAATCAAATACAATTTGATAGAAGTTCATTTGAAATTAGTAATTTCCGTGTTTTGTTTGAATGCAAAATCTCTTGACTTTGAAGTTCTATCTACCACATTAGGTTAGATTACAAAACCCTTGGAAACTTAATCACGCACATTCATTTATATGTGGAAAATTTCTTGGTCTAAGCACATTTGCATAATGTGTTTTGAGCTAGACCTTGGGTGTTATACAATTGTATCTACTGGATTAGCTTGTAAACTTGTTCTGATTTTCACTTGTCAGTGGGTATGCTGGTAAATTTCAACTATTAAATCCAGTCAAATTCAGCCATGAAATTTGTAGCTAGTTTGTGAAATGAGTATTAACTGCTCTCTCAAGAAAAAATAACTTGGCATATGATATTCTGATTGCTTTATATACTATTTATGAACTTATAATGGGGGATTAATATGTATATTGTTTTTCTTTAGAAATTTAGATAATGATGTGGCTGGCTCCATTATTTAAAAAATCACCGAAGCCTGCCTAGTTGCCCTGCTACTTGTCTTCCCTGAAGTTTTCAGTTTAGACCAATCTCCTCAAAGTATTAAAGACTATTTAAAAAACGAACTGATGTGTTTATCTTTTTTTATAACACCATAATCTTTTTATTGCCCATCTCAGGCTCATGCTGGCTGCTGCTATAGACCATCAGCTTATATCTCAAGGTACAAAATATATGTGTATGTGTGAGTCTATGGAATGTTTATGTCAAATATTTCTTTGACATTATCCTTAAAAAAAATCTATTGCAGTCCATAATAGCTAAAATATGGAAAGAGCTAAGATGTCCATTGACGGATGTGTGGACAAAAAAGATGTGGTGTAGATATACAATGGAATATTACTCAGCCATAAAAAAGAATGAAATCTTGCCCTCTGCAATGATGTGTAAGGAAATAGAGGGTATTATGCTAAGCAAAACTTATGTCAGTCTGAGAAAGACAAAAACCACCCGATTTCACTCATATGTGTAATTTAAGGAAACAGATGAACATAAGGGAAGAGAAGGAAAAATAAAGACGAAAACAGAGAGGGAGACAAACCTACATAAGAGACTCTTAATCTCAGGAAACAATTTGAGAGTTGCTGGAGTAGAGGGGGGCTGTCAAAGGGATGCGGTGTCTGGGTGATGGTTACTGGGGAGGGCATGTGCTATGGTGAGTGCTGTGAATTGTGTAAGACTGATGACTGACAGACCTGTACCCCTGGGACAAATAATACATTGTATGTTAATTAAGAAAAAAAAAAAGAAAATTGCTATCCTACACATATTGCTGGATTCAAAGTACATAAATAGTATCATAAAGAGGTTTTCTTATAACATTATTTTAAAGCAGAATACATAACTGTCATTCAGACTACCTATTTTTTTTTTCAAGATTTTATTTATTTATTTGACAGACAGAGATCACAAGTAGGCCGAGAGGCAAGGAGAGAGAGATGGGGAAGCAGAGAGAGATGGTGAAACAGGCTCCCTGCTGAGCAGATCCCAGGACCCTGGGATTATGACCTGAGCTGAAGGCAGAGGCTTTAACCCACTGAGCCACCCAGGTACCCCCAGACTACCTATTGAGTGATTCCCTTAAGAAGTCTGGGAACAGTATTTCTTTAGTATTACATTATAATTAATTCCTTTTTAAAACTTTTCATGTTCTTGTGATAAATCAGGTTGCCTAATTCTGCATCAATTTAAATATCAAATGTGTATTTAACATATCACTAACCAGCAATTAAGTTCAAAGTACTGCCTAAAGTTTAGGTTGGTTTGAAAATCTGAGTCTTAAATATTTTTTTTCCTGGTTAACTTTATTTTCTTGTTCTTTGTGAGTTGATAATCATGTTATCCTTGTCCTCAAAACACATTTTAAAGTAACACAATAAAGAATGCTTAAATCTGTGGCTTACCCAATTAATTTACCTTAGAAAACCATAAACCTCAGTTGTATCAATATTTGATTCTGAAAGTTAGTGTTTTTTAATTTTTTTTTTCCGTCCTTACATATTCCTCTCAGGAGGGAGCACAGTATAATAGCAAGTTTTCATGCAGAGCTTAGAATAACATTGGCATTTGAATTTTCCCCATTTTTCTTTAGTTAGGTATATAGGCTCACAGTTCAGTCCTTCTCACTTAAAATGAGTGTTCTGGAATTTGTTTAGGTTAAATATCCACCAAATGTCTTTTTTTTTTTTTCTTTTTAAAAGAGAATCACTAAGCCAAGAGCACTATCTTTATCTTTGATGAAATATAGCTTTCCAATTAACAGGAAAGTCCTTCATTTCAAAAGGCTGAACAAAATGCTACTTGAAAATTCATTCCAGCTGGTTAAGTCGAAGAACTGAAAGAATTCCAGAGGAGGAATATTCTCTTGGCATTTATCATGTGATTTTCATTTGGATAAACTTCTGTTTGTTCCAAGAACTTGCCTCAGAATTTTGTTCTGCTGAGACAGAAAGAGAAGTGTTGATAGCCATGTTTGACTGGGCTCTACTTCCTCCCTTACTCAAATTGTCTACTCGGTTTTATTGACAGAAGGGGATGGCCTCATATACTTGCTGACACATCTGCAGTGATGGATTATACCAGAAATGTTGATATTATTCTAATCTCTTTTATCATTTCATGCACTAGCTGATCTTGATGTCTAATTCTCATTCTATCACAGCCCACTCTTCCTTCCTTTGAAGCTTTTTATTGTTCTGTGGGGGGAAAAATGAAACTCTAATCTGGAATTATATCACAGAGGGAAAAACAACTACCAAGTCTATTTAGCATGTGCTACTCCAGGATATTTTTAGTAGAGATGTCACAAACATTTATAGCTGTAATTTAATATTTTCAGCTATTTATTGATTATCTATGTAAAGTTCACCTTTTTAATGGACCTTCAGTACATTCTCAAATGTTTTCACCTTGCTTCAGTATTTAAAAAATTTTTTGAGTTACACATGCTATCTCAAACTGTTGATTTCTTAAACAAGGATGGAAAACAGAAAAATCTCATTTAGCTTCTACTATATTAAAATTTGCAATAAATACATTTCATTCATAATGATAATAAGATCATAAGTGGCATATTTCACTTGTGGCAGATGATGCAAAATGTTTTAGGTACTTTTTATCCTGCTCTCTTGGTGCAAATATCTGTTCTTTTATTAGAAATACTTTCTACATGCATTTTCCAAACCCAGCAAGATAGCGTCGTATAATTATGTCATCCATACTGGTTACATATACTTGAGTGGAATACAACAAGTTTAATTTCTCTAAAATATATTGTGAATGGAATGTTTGCTAACCTAAAAATACTGGTTGTATAATTAAGTGAGGTTAGTGAGATCTGACCATGTCTCATTTAATGGCTTTCACTGTCCTTTAGTCATTGCACTCATGTGCATTAGGGTGGGAGAGGAGAGTCAGGAGGGTAGCCATATGTGTAGCAAATGTGTGTGCATGCTTGTGTGCGTATATATAATTATATATACACATATATGTCTTTATAGGTTCCTTCCCACCATTAATGGAAAAGTTCTATTTTTCTGGTGGATTTAAAATATAAGCTCAAAGACAGAAAGTTTGTTTTGCCATTCAATTTTCAACCAGTCTTACAAGTTGAGTCCTTAAGTCTCACCCTCTTAAGTCTCACCTTCTTAGGAATGTTCTTTAGAAGACTGATCCTTTAAAATTAACAGACTCTGCCCGGCTGCATGACTTCTAACTTTCTCTCATCAAAGGTTATTTCCCATATGTCAAATTAACACTGGCATCCTTTTCTTTTCTTGACGAACTTTCAAAATGTTGTGAGGAAAATGAAATATAGGCCCTCTAATAGGCATCTGATTAATGCAGAAGAAATTAAAGAATTACTCTCATTCTTCAGATACACAATCTTCTTTCTGTATGTGGACTTTCTCTCTCAACACTGACAAGATCATTAGAAGCCCCATTTCTCACCTCTTTCTTCTAGTTCATTTACTAACTTGTTCAATTCCTTCCATTGTTTTTTGACCAGGTCCCTAAATGTATCATAATATATTATCACTGAATTTTTAGCTATATTCCTAGCCTTTTTGTAATATGTCATGATGATGCTGAACTATACTATTTTTTGTAATATTAGGAAGAATATGTAGTAATAATTGCAAAAATGATGAGTTATTTTTGTAGAAATGCAACCTTAATCTTGATTCCCTATAAAAATATTTCAGGATGAAACACAGTTCACAGAACAGGTTTTTTGGTGGTAGGTAGATAATACTGGGGCTTCTAGCAGTGGGCTTCAGATTCATTTGCATAATTCTGTACACAGAGAACCTTGAGGTGTATGAGGCCCACACACCAGCACACAGGTAAGCGTCACTACCATTGCTCCAAAGAGTGTGGTAGGTTTGACTTTTTTTTTTTTTTTGGCAAGAACCTGTATGCAGTAGCTATTCAGTAAGTATTTGTTGAAAAACTTAAATGGAAAATAAGTAATACTCTCTTTTTCTGATTTTATGGCCATCATTTTATTTGAGGGAAGGTTGGGGGAGGAGGATGCTTCTGATGTTATTCTCATACGCAAATATGCCATGATTACTCACTATTTCAGTCAAACAACTTTTTTTTTCTTAGAGAGAGAGATTGGGAGTGGTGGTGATGGGGAGAGGGACAGAGGGAGAGAGAGAGAGAGAGAGAATCCTAAGCAAGCTCCAAGCCCAGTGCAGACTCTGACACAGGGCTCAATCTCATGGCCCTAAGATCATGAACCAAGTCAAAATTAAGAGTTGGATGCTTAACCAACTGAGCCACCCACGTGCCCCTCAAACAACTTGTGTTAACAGGTTCCACTTATTACTGTGCAGTACTCAGCCAGTAAGTCACTTCTGTTCCAGTATCAGCTTCAAGGGGCAAGAGCCCACTCCAGAGAGCTACACCACGCTCTCAGGGAAATAATCTTGACTGACCATGCTCTAGAAGATCATCTTTAGGACCAAACCAATGATGAATAACTAGAATATCCCTAAGGCTGCCTCAAGAAGGGGCCTTAGAAGCCCAGATTGCAACAGGGAGGTATCCTACTCCCTTCTATTTTGAGAAGGAATTTAAACTCTGAGACAGTTTCAGAGATTTGAAGGTTCTAACGTTTCCCTGAGGTGGGGAATGTGGACCATCTCCCAGCTCCAAACTGGGAAACAGTGGCCTAATAAAAAGTTTCTGAGAATGGAGAATAAGAAGTCAGGAAGAGGGAGGGAAAGGAGAAGAGAGGAAGAGAGGAAGGGATTCTGGATGACTGTGAAAAGTTGAAAGATGGCAAAATAACCTTTTCTTCCTTATATTATCTTGTCTAGCAGGCATAAATGATGCTTTATTTGGAGGAGTTGGGAATGTAGTCTTCCTTTAAAATAATGAAATATGATCCTGGCTCATCTTGACCCAATCTTGGGGCTTTTGAAATGGAACCCCACAGTCTCAGAAGCCTGATTTTCCCCTTGATTTTGAATGACTGTGGCTTTTGTTGTAATTTACTGAATTTTGCTTTCAGTGGAATTCCACCCAAATGAAGTGCCCTTGGGTAGTATGAGGAAACTTTCAATTTAAGAGGGTGTAGCAGGGACAGCAAATGGTATGTGTAATGCAGTTAATGGAGAGAGAAAGTTCTAGGGAAGACTTAAACAAATGAGCTAAAAATTAAAGAAATTGTGACAGTTCTTGAAGGAATGAGCTCTGTCTTACTCAATCGCCTTGAAAATGAGTACTCATTTGAACAGTTAACCAAATAAGATGCTCTTTGAAATAAGAAGGTCAACTTAAATAGAAAAAGAGTTTTAAAGGGATATTTTTTGATAACCCATGTTTTTGGTGTTTATTTTCTGAGCAAAGTGAACAGTCTTCCTGTGTGCCAGAAGACATACCGAAGTAGAAAGGGGAACATGTAATCATTGACTGTATATAAATCCTTCTCCTATCTTCAGGGACTTTTTAAGAAAAGGGGTAGTAGTCAGGAGGTGACTAAAAATACTGAGCTGTAGAAATACCGAAGGAAGGCAGAAGAAAGATCAGCAGATTTGTCATTCTGCTGTTCTGATGGTTAGGAGGATTGTGGATAAGGAGACTCTTCTCCCTTACACCCGGGTCACCCTTAATCAAACGCATTTTGGGCCTTGCAAACTCCGTTGGTACTTTTAGCTGTAGCAGAGCCTTGAGGAGTTCAGCACACAATGTCTCCTGGACAGCTTTCCTTGACTTTAACATGTCTGAGTATGGGTGTGTGATTCTGTCCAAACAGAATATGATACCTGTGATTTCTTAAAAAATCATCAAATATCAGAGATCACTTAGATGAGAGGTGATTTTCACTATTGCTTACAACACATAGTAAGCAGTTGTATTCTTTCTGTATATTTAACATTTTTGATTCATACATGAATTGATACATTAACCCACTGCACAGTACTTGCAATGTTAAGTGTTTTGAAAATCCCTCCTTGCTTGTACATATCCTTCAAGATACATTTTGAAGGCTGCTTTCTCCATGAAGTCTTCCCCAATAATTCTCCAGCAGGTAAGTAGGGAAGCAGTAAGTATAGCTTCTATGACCTTGGACTTCGAAGGTGGATCTGAGTCTGATTTTCTGTCAAACCACAGAGCCATTGTCTATTCTTGACTGATGTTATTTAAACTCTCATTTTTTTTAACGTGTACTTAAAAATATGTGCAGCATTAAATTAAATATAAAAATAAAAAATATAAATTAAATATAAAAATCTGAAATAGGTATCAGAAAATGTGCATTTTAGATAGATTTGGCTATGTTACTTTTCAGCTATGTGACATTAAATGAAGTACTTTCGGTATTTCAGTTGCTTCTAACTTATACGTTAGAGAGGATCTTTCCTATTACTCTGTTTGTGGTAGGCATGGGGAATAAATGATACATAAGTACTTAGAAAGTGGAAAAGATTTATGAAGTTGTAACTCCTAAAATAATGATGATGATGATGATGATTTCTGTGAAAATACAAAACAGCTGAGTGAATCAACTCACCTTCAAAAATAAAACAGCCTTAATCTGACTAGGGTAAAACCTTAACGGAATTGAATTTTTTTAAGACTTTTCGTGGCAGTCCTTATCCCACTTGAATCCATCTGCTTTAGTAAAACTGTGAAAATTTTACCTCTCACAAATGTGTTCTTTTCATTCTCATTTAGTTCTAGCCTCTTATGCTCTCTAGAATGTATTTTTGCACAACTAGGGACATTGCTTTTCTTTGCTCCCAGTTATTTTGCACCGTGCTGACAGGCTATCTTCTTATACCACAGGGTGCTGGTCTGTTGTTCCTGTTAGTCTCTTGCTATTAAATCTCCCTAGTGCCTGTACTCCAAAATTTTATAGAGCATTATTTCTTTCCCTATTTCCTATTGCTTCAGCCACACTACACATCTCATGATTACCTTGTCACATCATGCTCTTTCTTGCTTTTCTGCCTTAGCTGGTCCTCTTCAATGGGTAGCCTCTCTAGCTGGAAAAATTCTAATTGTTCTATAACAGCCAATAACATTTTACCTCCTTTGTTCCCAGAACATCAGGTCCATCTATCTATGCCATTGTTTGCTTATAATTAACTTTACCATTAGATTATGAACTCTCAAATGAGTCTCATACATACTTGCATATCTCCCTTAGCATTTTTACTTCAAGCATCTAGCACAGGTCCTGGCATACAGTAGTTACTTAATATATAAAATCAAGTCAAAGGATGAATAGCGATTATGCTGAGTGAAAGAAGTCAAGCAGAGAGAGTCAACTATCATATGGTTTCACTTATTTGTGGAGCATAACAAATAGCATGGAGGACAAGGGGAGATGGAGAGGAGAAGGGAGTTGAGGGAAATTGGAAGGGGAGGTGAACCATGAGAGACTAGGGACTCTGAAAAACAATCTGAGGGTTTTGAAGGGGCCGGGGGTGGGAGGTCCAGGTACCATGTGGTGGGTATTATAGAGGGCACAGATTGCATGGAGCACTGGGTGTGGTACAAAAACAATGAATACTGTTATGCTGAAAAGAAATTTTAAAAAGTTAAAAAAAAAAAAAAGGATGAATAGACAGAATGTTCAGAGCCAGAATCATGCAAAGCAAGAGGAGTGGTGACACCATAAGGCTTAATCTGAGGAGTTTAATGACCATTTTATTCACAAACACGAATTTTCTAGTAGGACAAGGTATTTTATTAGACTTACTTTTCCTCTGTCATGATTATATTGCTTTTTCAGTTTCTTTATGCTATTTTCAGTAAAGAAATCTTTTCTTAGTGCTGATGCTGTGATCTAATAAATAAAATCGTCCTATATGAGTCATGGTATCATTGCATCACTCCAGCTGGGAGCAGTGAGGATACAAGACTTACAGTACCCCTGCAGGCAGCTTCCAAATTCTGGGCTCCAATTTGTCCTGATTAATATGCACAACACATGCATGCTGAACAAGAGGGTCACAGATTTAGTCATATGTTTCTACAGTCTGTTTACGAGAAGGAGTAACTTCCTCTTTAAATCAGTGGAAGTAGTCAGAGGGGACACACAGACAGAATAATGAAAGAGCCGGGCAGACTTAGCTGAATCTGTCAACAATTTCTCATGAAGGAAATCATCACTGTTGAGTGTTTGCTTCATACGGATGAGCTAGGTCAGTTAATGTTTGTCCTTGGCTTGGTGACCACTTACCTAGAGTCCATTAAGAGAGTATTATGTAAATTGGGGGCCCTTCAGAAGTATGACCTGTTTTACCATAACAGCCTTGTGGTATCATTCTGTAGGCAGATGTCCATGTCCTAATCCTGGAAGCTGTGAAAATGTTACTTTACACGGCAAAAGAGAATGAAGATTGCATATGGAATTAAGGTTGCTAATCAGCTGACTTTCAGAGAGTTTATCTGGGACCATCCAGGTGGGTGCAGTCCTTAAAAGGGGAGGAAGAGGCAAAAGGGAGGGTCAGAGAAATGCTATGTGAGAAGGACTTAATCTGCTAGTTTTTTACTTTGAAGATGGAGGAAGCAGCCTTGGGTGAAGAAATGTGGGCAGCCTTTACAAACTGAAAAAGACAAGGAAATAAATTCTTACCTAGAAGTGCCAGAAAGAAACACAGTCTGGTGGTCACCTTGATTTAGCCTGATTAAGCCTGTGTTAGAACTATAGTTCTACCTGTGGAACTGTAAGATAATACACTTGTGCTGTTTAAAACTCTAAATATTTGGCAACTTATGGCAGCAAGAGAAAACTAATACAGGCCCAAACTTTGTAATGGTTTTCTCATATTTAGTCCATAAATATATGCCAAAGACATTTTTAAAGACTGCCGGGCTACTATTCAAATGCTCTAGGTCACCTGAATGGATCGTCTTGGTTATGAACAGCACCTAACTTGTCTACACAGACCCTTAGAAAGCACAAGTACCTTAAATTCCTTTCTGGAAACTCTAATCTAGGAGATTTGGAGAAATTAAATTTACTGATAATAGATACAAAATAATAAATTAGTCAAAGGCGGCCAAGTGTCAAAAAGAAACAGTATTTTTTTAAAGTTCATACCTCCTCTCTTTATCCAACCCATCTGAGAACCAAAAGTGTACTTTTCCTAAAAACTACTTGATAAATTGCAAACGAAATTGTGAAACAAGATGGGTCCTTACCATTTTATTTTGTACATATAAAGGGATTGCATTTTCCCATAAGTGACTCTTAATCTCACAAAACAAACTGAGGGTTGCCGGGGGGGAGGGGGTTTGGGAGAGGGGGTGGGATTATGGACATTGGGGAGGGTATGTGATTTGGTGAGTGCTGTGAAGTGTGTAAACCTGGTGATTCACAGACCTGTACCCCTGGGGATAAAAATATATGTTTATAAAAAATAAAAAATTAAAAAAAAAAAAGGGATTGCATTTTCAGTGTCAATTTGTGAACAAGAGTTCCTATTAAGCAGAAATTCATCTGGACTGTATCATCTGCAGGATCAGCTTGTACAGAAATGAAAGCATGTGAAAACAGGGATATTCTTTGAGAATGAAATTATGCCTTCCTCCGTGCACCCACACCAATGTGGTTACAGAACTTTGGGGAATTTATTCCAATTTTTTCTGTACTCTTGGTGTTTGCTGCTTCAGTTCTTCCTATCAGAAACTCCTGAGGTCAGAAAGTTTTGCCCTTTTCAGAGACTTTTTTCAGCCGGTGAAGGTTTCTGAGCTCCTCAGAAATCAAAATGGGATGCTGCACTATGTCAGAACTGCATGTTTAGTCTGCCTTCCTAAAAAATAATCAAGAAAAGTTATATGTGAAAAGACACAGATGCTTCTTTCTCAGCAATATTTTCATACTTTTGAAGTATAATGTGAAAAAAATCTAGTTGAAATCTAGAACAATATGTATTTTGTTTATCCACATATTTTATTGATTTCATTTATAAAAGTTCACAAAGTATAAACATCCTTTGGAAATGCTGAAAATTATATAAAATGTAATATAACATTATGTTATATATAATATGCAATAGAAAGCAATAAATATTGTATCATGTGGATGCTGACTCTTAGCCCAGCATATTTTTCTTTGAAAATTCCTAAGAAACTGATATTCTACACTACTAATTCTGACTTACAACCAAACATATTTACAGCATGTTTTTATTTAGCAGGTTTTCAATCATTTTAGGGAAATCTTTGAAGAGATACCTAAAACTAAGTTGCTCCCAGTTTAATCATATGAGTTATCTTTTATTTTTATGACTATGTGAAAAAATTGGGCTCAAATTAAAAGTGATTTAAGGCATACATTTTGTTATGAGGTTAGTAATTAAGAGGCTTGTGTGTATATCTCAGGGAGACTTGTCTGTAACTCTTAAAGTTGTTGTTCAGTCCAAATTCTATAAAGTGTCTCCACTTGTCAACTATAATATATGAGCTATTGTTTAAAATCTGCATAGTGAAATAGAATTTAGCAGTTTGAGATCTGAATTTAAGATAACTATAAAGATCTTCTCATAGGATGAGCAATCCTGGGAGAGCAGCTAAGTAAATATTTACTAATATTAAATGAATATCAGGTTTATGTCACACTTCATTGTTATTTCAGAAATGAGTCAAAGGACTGTATCCCACAGATTATGAGACTGATACTACTGGGATCAAATTTATTATTTTATTCCATGAAACAAGCAAACAACAACAGAACCCCAATAACAAAACCAAAAGACCACTGTTTGGCTCTCTCTGACTTCTTTTCCTGGACAGCCATTAAATAATTGACTTTTGAGGAAAAAACAAACACATCTGTAACAAGTTTGGCTTCTTGTGAGTCTGTTCTCTCTTTGTTTTCAAGCTATAAAAAGAACGTAGATGCAAATCTTTTCAATTTCGAATTCTAAAACTTTCGGGTTTTGTTTCATCATTTCAGTTTTTTCAACCTGCTCTTATTACTCATTTCTAGAGTTGTGTTGTGTACTATATTCACACCTTATCACTAATTTTCATGGAATACAGAGTCAAGTTCTTGGGACAAGCACTTATTACTGCCATGGACCATTTGATGTCAACCTCAAATCAATTCTAGATTATATCTGTATCCACATCCTCTTTCTGACAGGGTACTACTCTGTGGTCTTGAGACCAATATGTGGCTCCCACCTGTAATGGCCAGCTGGGTTTAGGCGGTAGAGCCTTAAAGCTGACAGCTATGAGATGAATGTGCCCCTTCTGTACAGCTGAGATATGGAACTGCCACTGGTGAGCACTTAGGACAATTTGGTAGCTGGAAGACTGAGAATTCACATTTGTGATCTTTAAGATTCTAGTCTCATTGGCTTAGTCCCAAGAATTGGGTAACATGTTATAGTTTTTGATGATTTGTTGGTTATTTGTTATTCTTTTAAATTCCCAAGAAATGAGCAAAATATCCAGTGGGAATACTGAAGTGAGCAATCGACTTAGCAGTCACTTTTTCATGAGCTAACAGCCATGGCAATCTCATAAAACCCCCAACAGCAGGCCAATTTTGGGTCAGGATTCTCCCCAGTTGGAGAAAGGTTCTCCCATTAAGGAAAGACCAAGTTCAAAAGAAGTCTTGGCTTATAATGTAAGGTTTGAGAACAGTTGTGGATTGGTGGGGGGTGGCAAGTAGTGTTTACTGCTGTCCTTGAAGATCGTAGGGATTATCAAGAGTGTAGTAATTTGGCTACAAGGAATTCATATTTTGCAACAGGTGTCACCTGAGCTAATTTAAGATGAATTTCTACTTTTATTTTTAAATAAATATTTAAACCCTGGTGCAGAATATTTCTTCTTATACTGTGTCTTGAGCTTTCTCATTGTCCAAACGCTGGGTTATTATAAATTTATTCTAAAATACTTTTTGGTGACTCCTGAGATAAAATGCCTTCTTTTCTTCCTCGACAGTAAAACACACTGTGCTCTTTAAAATAAAACTTGTTTTTTTCCACGTGTTTGATCATATCAGTAACGGTCATGAATAATAGCTATCCTAAATTTCGGACCCAAAGAAGCTGATAGGAAGGAGTAAGTATTTTAGGACTATTCACAAAAAAGGAAACAAATTTCTTGATACTGGAGCTTCCAGCCTTTTACTTACACGCTTGTACCTCAGCTTCCTTTTCTGCTTAGTCATCACTTTAACTCCCACTCTGAGATTAATTGCATGACCCTTAGAGATGAATGATCTTCCAGTTAATCTTAGCCAATGCAATCTGGACAACCTCAGGGTTGGTAAGGCTCCTCTTGGGTGGTTTTCATTTGTTTTAAGAACATTACAGTATCTCATAAATCTGTATTTATTATATTGGTGAGTAATCTACTATAATTAAATATGAAATGCTCAAGACAATGTCAAGGTAACACTGGGGTCACAAAACTTTTTTTTTTAATGGTGGTTTCATGGCTGCGAAAATACTCTGGAATTTGCTTTTGTCTTTATGTCTGCATCTGTTTAACATTATGAAGAATCCAAGAGCATATCGTCTTCAGATGGGTACTTTATAAGTGTTTTAAAATAACAGTGATGATTTTTGATGATAAATACACAATAGTTATAAGGAAATAATTTAAGATGAATTTTGGAAAGAGTATGGTTAACAATACCCTCATTCAATGTGATGTTTCCTCACCATTATTAGCCAATTTGGTGAGCCAATCTTAAAGAACACAGTGTTTAGATATTTAAGATATCTAAGAATATCCAGAATTGATACCAAATCTATTCTTAGTGGTTTTCAGACTGAAACTAATATGGAGATGTAAAAATCAGTTTAAGTTCATGAATTTGGAGACTATGATTTGGACTAGACTGTGATGTGTGTGGTGTTAACCTTTGCAGTACTGTCAGGGAGAAGAAGGGTGTGTTAAATGATTCAATATTGAACCAAATAGTTGTTTACATTATCAGAAAGCATAAAGTCTTCCAGCACTTTGTACTCATTAACAAAAATAATCAGTGTTCTCAGAAGAGTATTATTTGGTAACTGAAGCAAACATCTAACCAAGCTCCAATTGGCAGCAACAGATTAACCATATGCAATTCAAGAGAGTAATACAGCTGAATGTCTTTCAAACATACTCTTTAATTCCCATGAGCAAAGCTCCTACTTCTTTGAATTTCTGGAGTTTTTAATATTCGGGGAAGATACATAGCCTCCCTTGCCCAGAAAAAAACTAAATAATGTGTTTTGGAACTTTGATAAAGGTCCTTCAATAAAGGAGTCTATTTTTATTTCGAAGCTAGAAAAATAAACAAAACAAATGGGAATAGTTGAAGATAAGAAACACAAATAGAGGGCTAACACCACAAATCAATAGATGACCACAGATCAAGAAATAAGTCTAAAACTTGGAAAATGTATATTTTAAAGGACAAATAAATTATAGAATATAAAGAGAGTGAGGTGAGCATTGATTGCTTTCAATAAGCTGGGGGAAATCACTCCTTTTCATGTTGAAATGGGCACTAAAAAGTTTTTAAGATTAAATAAATTTTCATGCGTCTGTGGTTCAAGTCAGGAATATAAACGAGTGAAGTCTAACAGTTCCTTACTCATATGATGTTGTGGCTAGTTTAAAGAGCAAGATAAAGCTGCCCAAAGAAGAAAGCTTCTCCATAAATCTAAGCACTATTTCTATCAGACTTTCTTGCAAACTGGCCCAAGACAATTTTACTGAATACTTTATATGGAAATCTATTGTATGTCCGAGAATAAATACAAATAGATCATAAAACAGGCTTTGTTTAAGCAATGTGTTGGTGACTATGTTTCCAGTTCTCTGACTCCATACATACTATTCTAAATCACTGTGCAGCACACACATAATTTAAACTTTGAGAAAAATGGAGACTAGTTCCATCCTAATGGTTCTAGAGAATATGGTGGCAGTGCAGTCAAGTGGAAAAGCCACAGGACGTCTTCCCATAAGGACAACAGCAACAAAAGAAAATCCAGCATAGATGCAGTTTCATGTTTATCTATTGCTCTCATTTATTAACATTTCATGTTTCTTTTGCCCTCTTCACACCTCTTGGTCTATTCCTGATGGAAGCATATCCACTATTCCAACACTACGCTAAATGAAGTGTTTGTAAAAATGCACAAGCAAGGCCAAAATGGCAACCACCAATTTGTTCTTACTTCTGTTAGGACATCCTTGAATTTGAGAATCTCCAATTATGTTTCTGGTGCTTTAGATGGCTTAATAGACCACTAGTAGGTTTTTACCACATCTTAATTCCAAAAATCTGTATATAATTTAAAGGAGACATATTCATGTGTTTCTGACTAGATTGCCATTAAGCTTATTTTGTGAGTTCAATTTCATGTCTAAGAAATATTTAAAAGCCTCTCTGAATTTTAAGCCTTTGCAAAAGCAAGGTATCACAAACACACCACTAGAAAGGGGCTGTTCTTTAACAGCCCAAACTAAAGGCTATAAATAGCTATTAATAATACTACCGGAGGAAATAAGTGCTCCCATCATTTTACAAACAAATAGCTTACTGTGCTCTGCTGGCCCGCATGGGTGAGTATGCTATACATTTATAATGCAAACATGAAATTCTCATTCTATTGCCAACGAGTGTCCAAAATGAAGTTACCATATTCTAGAAAAAACCTTGCACCACTTCCTGTGCCTACTCTCACGTGCTTTCAACAGATGTCTAGTGCAAGTGAGAACAGCATGTGATTTTCCCATATAGTCATGAGTTCTCAAGGAACCACCCAAAAGTCATGCCGCATCTACTTTATTCAAACATGCACATGGTGTTCTGTCTTGGAACTCTATCTACTTAGATCTTGCTTCAGGCTTGGAAGCCTCCTGGGGTGGGAACTTTGCTCCATGTCTGGCATATCCACTGATTCACACAACACTTGGGAGACCATACACACTTTGTAAATTGAGTCAAAAATCTGAACCTTTGAAATAGTTTTTAGTGAATCTCATTTTATGTTTTCAATGCTCTTTTAGTGTATTTGAATGCGGTATTGATATTCATAACGTTTTAAAAAGCCAAATGAGGGTCTTTATTAGGATCCATATTTAAACATAACCCTGTGAATGGCACAAAGCTCTTAGAGCCTGAATGTCACTGATACTATTGACTGACAGAGTCTTTGTTTAGACAACATGATGCTGCTCACATAACCACTTACTGCATTTGGGTATGATGTTTACAATTTGTGAAAGCCATTTGGCTTTAAAACATTAGTGTGATTTGAAGCAAAAAGGGAATCATTGGCCAATTTCCTCATCAAGTTCAAGCTTGTTCTTTGAACAACCGAAAGTTTGTAAAACAGAAAGACTTAGAAAATTTGGTGGTAGAAATAGAACATTCTTAATTTTATTAGCAACAAAATGACAATAATAAGAAATAATGGCTAATGCCAACCACATGTGTGGTGGGTATAATTAGAAAAGATCGGACAGATAGAGATATATGATCTTCTTAAACATGTGGGCAGGAGTGTTAGAAAGGGACAGCATGGGATGTAGGTTGGATTAAGAGAAAAAAGATCCATGTCCTAATCCTGATTCCCTTACTTACTAGCTAACACTGTGAAGGTAGTTATCAACAGTTTTTACCTCAGTAACTTGAACTCTCACTAGATTTGTCATCAGGTCTGGGTTTGAGTCTTGTGTCTCCACTTACTATGTGTGATTTTAAGTCAATTACTCATACTCAGATCCTAACTTCCTCATTTTAAAAATGGAGTCGATAACAATACAGAGATGCCTAGAATATTTAAAGGACTACATGAGCTAATTATGCAAAACTGCTGAGGTTTAGACAAATCATTACTAAGTACAGCCCAACTGGAAAAAACCCATGTAAATGGATTTGGCTATGGGATTTGAGTAAGGACTACAATTTAAGCAAATTATTTTCCTGTCTTTACCTTTCTGTAATATGATTTCTGGTCCATTTTAATTCCCATGGAAAGCCATTTTTACTTCTTCTTCAAACTAAAAGTCTCATCTCTATTTTAATCATCTTATCAGGTTCCCAAATAACATAACTAGACAACTGAACTCTTGTGGCCTTGTTAGCCTCCAGAAGTGAATAAATTCTCTTTCAGTTGTCATATTATTTAATGAGATTTCATGGAATATAAAGATTTAAGCCAACTCAGAATTTTGATATTACTTTTTAAAAAATTTCTGATTTAAGAGCACCACACGTTAAACAATTTGGTTTTGGGTAGCGAGATTGATAGTTAAGAACATATTAATGATTCATAAGCACCCTTTCCAGAGAAATGTTTGTGAAACTAGGCATTTATATGCAAAGGAATAGAGTTTCATAGCAAATCAATGCTTAATCTGATGAACTAAGAATATTTTTATGTTTCCTATGAAATCTTGAGTGTTTGTAGTTAGAGGATTCTGGATCACATGTTGGTAGTTTTATTCTTCTCATTATTCCAAATATATGTATGTGCATATGTATATTCAAGTCCTTTGGGTCTTAAACTAACTTATTTTTTAAAAGTTCAGTATTGCACACACAATTTTAGTTAAGCAATAAACATCTGTCATCTGCCATTTATTAATATTAATTATAAATGGTCAGTGGCTTATGGGATCCAAGTACAGCAGCTGAGATTTTTCTAAAGTTGACCTCCTTAGAGTTTATATAAAAAGTGTTCCTAAGCTCCTAAACTCGTAGCCAAGTTTAGGCTGACATGCAACCTAGTGTTTTAGATTATGCATTTAGCAATCAAAAAGAGAGAGATAAATGACAGAAATCCTGAAAAAAACATTGTGCCAGGGGATTGGGTGGGACCAATAGTAAGGAAAGATGTCCAAAATGATCTAGTGCCATACACTTATTACAAGTTAAAGGTAATGTGTTCAAGTGTACGTATTAGGAATGTCTCTTTTTCCACAGTTTTGCTGCTTCAGATGGAAGCTATGCTCTGT
Source organism: Mustela nigripes (assembly GCF_022355385.1). Taxonomy (NCBI): domain Eukaryota; kingdom Metazoa; phylum Chordata; class Mammalia; order Carnivora; family Mustelidae; genus Mustela; species Mustela nigripes. The sequence goes on along the minus strand of NC_081561.1, from coordinate 76,617,566 downwards.
AACTTAGTAAAAGTGAATATGAATTTGAGGAAAAACCAAAAAACAGACAAATTCAAAGCCCCTCATGTTAAATTTATATATCAAATTTTCTGAGCTAGTGCTTGTAGCTACTTATCTCTTATCACCCTACAACATCTTAACAGCTACAGCATAATATATATGAAGATGTGTGACATAACCTCTGCATGACGTATGCTGGGGGGGTACACTGACATACTTTTCCTTCTGAGAGATGAGCGATTTTCCTAAGAATAAATACTATGCTTAATAAAGTGTCCACAGCAATGTCAAGTTCAGATTTTACCTAAATCTAATTGGAAAACATAATAGAGATTTCATAAACCATCTTGTTACTGACCTCCTATAGAGTACTCTAGCACATGGCTATTGGTTAGTTAGTCCTACTTCAATACAAGCACTTCTGTATTTTTTAATTATCTTACAATGCCATAAAATGCACTAATGTAATATTTACCATCTTAATCATGTTTAAGTGCATAGATTAGTGGCATTGGGTACATTCACACTTGTGTAACCATCACCGCCACCGATTTCCAGAAATCTTTTTGTCTTGAAAAACTGAAATTCTGAACCCATTAAATAATAATTCTCCATTCTCCATTACCCCAGCTCCCTGGCAACAACCATTCTACTTCTTATCTCAATGATTCGGACTACTCTGGGTACCTCATATAAGTAGACTCATACATACGTGACTCGCTTATTTCACTTGGCACTGGGTCCTCAAGGTTCATCCAGGTTGTAGAATATGACAATTTCCTTCCTTTAAATTTCTTTTTAATTGAGTTACAACTGACACATTACATTGGTTTCAGGTGTACAACGTAACAACTTGTTATTTGTATACATTGTGAAATGATCATCACAACAAGCCTAGCTATCATCTGTCCCCATACAAAGTGAACTTCTTGGATTTACTTTCTTGGCAACTTTCAAGTATGCTCTCAAATATTAATGAAGTCACCATGCTGTACATTACATCTTCATGACATATTTATTTTATACCTGGAATTTTGTACCTATTAATCCTTTTCACCTGTCTTGCCTCCTCCCCAAACCCCACCCCTTTGGCAACCACCATTCTGTTCTCTGTTATCTATGATTTTTGTTGTTTGGTGTAGTTAGTTGCTTTTAGATTCCACATATAAATGAAATCATATGGTATTCATCTTTCTCTGTCAGACTTATTTCACTTAGTATAATTCCCTCACATTCCATCCATCATCCCTGTTGTTGCAAATGACACAATTTCATTCTTTTCTTATGGCTGAGTAGTATTCCACTATGTGTGTGTGTATGGGTGTTTGTGTGTTGTAAATAATGCTGCAATAAACATGGGGGTGCATATATCTTTTCGTGTTAGTGTTTTCATTTTCTTAAGATAAATACCCAGAAGTGGAATTGCTGGATCACGATAGTTCTATTTTTAGTTTTTTTGAGGAAACTCTATACTGTTTTCCATAGTGGCTATACCAATTTACATTCCCATCAACAGTGCATGAGGGTCCCCTTTTCTCCACATCCTTGCCAATACTTGTTATTTCTTGTTATCTTGATAGCCATTCTAATAGTGATGTTCAGCATCTTTTCATGTGCCTTTTGACTACCTGTATATCTTCTTTGGAAGAATGTCTATTCAGATCCCCTTAATAAGGCTGTAGGAGATTTTTATACATTGAGTTGTATGAGATCCTTACACATTTTAGATATGAATCCCTTATCAGATCTATGATTTGAAAATATTTTCTCCCATCTAGTAGATTGCCTTTTAGATTGATGGTTTCCATTGCTGTGCAGAAGATTTTTAGTTTAGTGTAATCCCACTTGTTTATTTTTGCTTTTGTTGTCTTTGCTTTTGAATTCATATACGAAAATTTATTGCCCTGACTGATGTCAGCCAGTTTACCAACTATATTTTCTTCTAGGGGTGTTGGGTATTACATTCAAGTCTTTAATCTATTTTGAGTTAGTTTTTGTGTGTGTGGTATAGGACAGTTGTCTCATTTCATTCTTTTGCATGTGGCTATCCAGTTTCCCCAACACCATTTAATTGACAAGACCGTCCTACCCCACTCTATATTCTTGCATCCTTTGTTATAAATGAATTGACCACATATGGGTGTGGATTTATTTCTGGGTTCTCTATTCTGTTGCATTGACCTATGTGTCTGTTTTTAATACCAATACCATACTCTTGATTACTATAGCTTTGTAATACGTTTGCAATCAGGGAGCCTGATCCCTACATATTTGTTCTTTCTCAAGATTGCCTTGGCTAGTCGGGGTCATTTGTGGTTCCATATACATTTTAGGAATAGTTTATTTTTGTGAAAAACATCAATGGAATTTTTATAGAGAATATATAGATCGCTTTTGGTAATGTGGACATTTTAACAATATTAATTCTTCCAATCCATGAGCATGAAATGTCTTTCCATTTCTCTGTCTTCAATTTCTTTCATCAATAACTTAGTTTTCAGTGTGTAAGTCTTTGACCTCCTTGGTTAAAGTTATTCCTAGGCATCTTATTCTTTTTGATGCAACTGTAAATGGGTTATTTTAAAATTTCTCTTTCTGATAGCTTGTTGTTGGTGTATAGAGATGCAACCAAATTTTGTATACTGATTTTGTACTCTGCTACTTTACTGAATTCATTTATCAGTTCTAGCAGTTTTTTTGGTGTAGTCATTAAAATTTTCTATATATAAAATGATCCTATCCACAAATAGTGACAGTTTTTTTCTTTCTTTCTTTCTTTCCAATTTAGATGCCTTTTATTTCTTTTTATTGCCTAACTGCTCTGGTAAGTACTTCCAATATTATGACAAATAAAAGTGGGAACAGTGGGCGTCCTTGTCTTTTTCCTGACCCTAGAGGAAAAGCTTTCAGATTTTCACTGTTGAGTATTAGCTGTGGGCTTGTCATATATGGCCTTAATTAAGTATACCCTCTATACCCACTCTGTTGAGAGGTTTTATCATAAATGGATATTGAATTTTGTCAAATGCTTCTTTTGCATCTACTAAGATGATCGTATGATTTTTATCCCACATCTCATTAATGCTGTACATCACATTAATGAATTTGCAGATGTTAAACCACTCTTTCATTCTCTGGAGAATTTTCTTCCTTTTAAAGGCTGAATAATATTCTACTCTATATGTATGCATCACATTTTGTTTATCCATTCGTCTGTTGATGGACACTTGGGTTGCTTCTACCTTTTGGCTATTATGAATAATGCTGCTCTAAACATGGGTGTACCAATATATCTTTGAGATCCAACTTTCAATTATTTGGGGTGTATACCTAGATGCGGAGCTGGTGGATCATTTAGTAATTCTATTCTTAATTTCTGCAGAACCGCGATGCTGTTTTCCATAGTGGCTCTACCTATTTACATTTTTACCAACAGGGCACAAAGTTTCCAATTTCTCCGTATCTTCACTAACAACAAGCACTTGTATTTTTATCTATTTTATATACTGGAATGTGCATAAGATTTCATTAAAGCAGAGGGTTCTGTTACTAAACTCCATTTTAAAACTACTTTTCTGGGGCACTTGGGTGGCTCAGTCAGTTGGGCGTCTGCCTTTGGCTCAGGTCATGATGTTGGGGTCCTGGGATCGAGTCCCACATTGGGCTCTCTGCTCAGCCAGGAAATCTACTTTTCCCTCTGCCTCTGCCCTCCCCCTGTCGTGTTCTCCCTCTGTCAAATAAATAAATAAAATGTTTTAAAAAATAAATAAAACTACTTTTCTAATCCAATCTTCTCATTTTGGAAGCATCTATAAATAGCCCAGCAATCTATTACAAGGAGCAAAACGAGACTCAGTAAAATGCTCATTAAAAAGGCCAGTCTTCTCCCTATGAGATACCTATTAGAAGCCTCCTCATTTTTCCCCCCCTTTGGTCCCTTTTGGTGACACTTCGCACACCACATTTCCAAGGACAACTCAGTTCAGTGTTCAGTTCAGTGTTCAAATCTACTTCCCAGAATATCTTGGTCCTCAGTTACCTCAGGCAATGAGAATAAACTCACTGAGAAATATGTATTTCATTAGAGAGAGTCTCTTTCCACTGTAGCAACTAAGTAGGTGGCTTCTTTGGTTGTTTAAAAATAGTGCTAATAAGAAGTGATTCAAACAAGAAGAAGCAGGTAAAGTCAGTGCAGTGATACATTATTAAATATCTATGTAGTATCATATGATCTCCCTGATATGAGGAAGTGGTGATGCAACATGGGGGCTTAAGTGGGTAGGAGAAGAATAAATGAAGGAAGATGGGATTGGGAGGGAGACAAACCATAAGTGACTCTTAATCTCACAAAACAAACTGAGGGTTGCTGGGGGGAGGGTGTTTGGGAGAAGGGGGTGGGATTATGGACATTGGGGAGGGTATGTGCTTTGGTGAGTGCTGTGAAGTGTGTAAACCTGGTGATTCACAGACCTGTACCCCTGGGGATAAAAATATATGTTTATAAAAAATAAAAAATTAATTAAAAAAAAAAAAGAATCCAACATAAATTGTAACTGTTCTCAAAAAAAAAAAAAAAAGTTAAGTGATCCCCCCAAAAAAAATATCTATGTAGTTCTACAAATGGGGTTAATAACATCAAGACAGTTGTTGATGGAAAGTAATAAAATAATACTATAGAAAAATACTGTGTGGATAAAGCAGCATGATATAGTAAAAAGTGCAATGTACTGGGATTCCCATTCCACTTCTATCATCACCAGCCTTGTGGCTTCACTTGGGCAAAGCCTCTGACCCTCTTTAGGTCGTGGTGTCATTTATTGCCAAAAAAGGACTGATGAACCATTCATCTCTAAGGTGTCTTTTGGCTCTCTCATTCTCTTGTTTCACATGATACTGCTCTTAACAAGGGGAATAAGACTAGTTCTAATACACACATCCGTTTAATGAATTGCCAGAGGCAAAAGTGAGTTTATGAGGGGCAAAGGGTGAGAGAGCTTACATATATATTTATGATTCACCATATGTATACCCTAACACATTACACTAGTGTTTCTAGTAATGTGTCGCACACAACTGCTGCCCAACAAATGTTTATTGAATAAATACCCACACATTTAAGATTACAGTATCTAACAAGTTTTTAAAACATCAGCAACCAAGAAGGAAAAGTTGTAATTATTTAAAATATAAGAAAACATACTATAAACACTCAAATAAATAATAGGGTAAGAAAAATATTTGCTATACACCTGACAAAAGGTTAGTATCTCTACTATACAAAGAGTTCCAACAACTGACTCAGAAATTACTAGAAAAATGGGCAAAATATACAGATAGGTGCCTACAGAAATCCAAATAAATTAATGTCTATAATAAAACAACAGGATTTCATTTTTCATCCACCAGATTGGCAAGAGTTTGGAGGACTAATGACATCCACTTATGGCAAGGATAACAAAAATAGGTATTTCTGATGTACTGCAAATGTGAACTGTTAAAACCTTTTTGAAAAATAACCTGGGAGAATAAATTAATATTTAAAATGTGAAATCCTTTGACTTATCCATTCAGTGTTTGGAACTCCATCGTATGTTGGGCCTCACAATTACTGAGTGCTTACTGTGTGCCAGATACATGTCTAAGAACTTTTTACACACTCGCTAACTCCTCACGATAACTTTGTAATATGGTTAGTTATCATCCCCATTTTCCTCATATGGAAAATAGGGTCTACAAAGTCTAAATAATTAGCTTAACATTATAGAGTTAGTTAAAAACTCCACTGAGATTTGAAAACGATTTCTGTGGTTTCAGAGCCTGTATTGTAAATACTAGGATGTATCCTGCCTCTTTTACCTTTGATGGAAAGTGAGTGAATCAGTTCATTATCATTACAGAGATCTTTCTTTATTATAGTAGGAAGGGTAAACAGGAACAAATTCTACTATTACACCATTATGGTACGTTGGTATATATGCCATTATTGTATGTATACATAATGTAGCATATATACAATTACTAGTATTAAAAAAATGCATTTGTGAAAAATAAACAAAAACGCAAATAAACAGCAAGTCCAGAGTTGAACCGAGACGGTTCTGCCTTCCTGATGACTCCACCAAGTTGACACTGCAAATATTCAATGTTATATTCTGAGTTCTATGAACATGAAAAGAAACAATTGGAAAACTGAGGAAGTCTGCAGGGAGGAAAGGATGGGAAGGCGGGGGAGGGGCACTAAGGGAATCAAACATGGTGAAGGGAGAGAAATCAAATATAAAAACTCCCCTTTCCTACACAATTCAAAACAAAATTTGACAAATTGGACAATTGTGAATCCACCAAAGTTCTGCCCATGAAATCCTTTAGTAAGCTATGTTTTAAGCTATTAAAACAAACAAGATTTGAAAGAAAACAAATCCCTTTACGATTTGGGTGTTGGTTGGAAATAACATGCATCGTATCAGATGTTTACAGTGTGTATTTATTATTCTGAGTGATAAAAAAGATATTTCACTCTCAAATATATATATATTTCATAAAATAATTGGCTATCCAATTAGCATTCTACTAATTATGGAAAACTAGGTTATTATTTCTATAAATTAGGATAATAAGGTTGCAATTAATTAGATATTAGCTATTGATTCTAAGTATGCATATATTTTATGTCTTATTTTTGAAATTATTTGCAATTATTCATGTTTCCCAAGTGTGGATTTAGTATATCAATATTTTGTTGCCTAAAATGTGATATTATTCAAAATATCAGTGAAAAATAAGTAGCATTATGCCATAGACATTAAATGTCATGAAACGCAAAAATAAAAGAATATCTTATTTTAAAGTGTGCATATTTTGCATGGAGATATAAAATGTAACTGGACTCTATTCAGAAACTCTTTCCTAAATCTTATCCTCTTCAAAAATAAGAAAAGCAAGCTTCTCCAGCAGAAACAACAAATAAACAAAACAACCATTTACAAGGCATTATGGCAGTCTGGGCTCACAGAGGCTGGAGTTATGACCGGGTGGTATATACACAGTATAAACACAAGAGTTCAGTAATTGGGTTTGAGTTAATTATAAAGTTCCAGTGACCTGGTCCATAATCAAGCAAAAGGTCATTACCCATACTGGTACATTTCACACAGAACACTCAGCAACTAGAAATGGAAATGGACACGTCTTTACTTAAGCTTGCATAAATCAATCCCAGGAACTACTTATACAAGTTGTGGGTTCATTTTCTATTCATTTCAGAGCCACTTTACTCACATAAAACTGGAGAAATGGTTTCCAGAAAACCAGAGAAATCAGGAAAAAAATTAGTTAAATTAAAATATTATTAGCATTATGCTGATCATGCTTCTCTAGTCTAAAATAGAGGAAGGAAACAAAAACAAAGGGAGAACTTACTCTTCTTCACTTAAATCCCCCCCCCCCCCATGAATAATATTGGATAGGGATTACCCTATACAAGAGTATAAACTCAATTTTTAAAATTTTGAATTTTTTTTTTGGAAGGAGGTAATTTATTTATTTATTTTTTTTAAGATTTTATTATTTTTTTTATTTGTCAGAGAGAGAGACGGAGAGAGAGCGAGCATAGGCAGACAGAGTGGTAGGCAGAGACAGCGAGAGAAGCAGGCTCCCTGCCGAGCAAGGAGCCCCATGTGGGACTCGATCCCAGGTCGCTGGGATCATGACCTGAGCCGAAGGCAGCTGCTTAACCAACTGAGCCACCCAGGTGCCCCGGAAGGAGGTAATTTTTATCTGTTGTTTTGTCAGCCTAGCATCCGTATTTCTAGGTAGAACCATCACTCAAAATGGCCCACATGTCCCTTGATTTCAAGGATGGTCATGCAGCTCAGGCAGACCAATCACAGGACTCCAGTTCCTTTGCCAGTGATTGGTTCACAAGGATGGGCTATGTGACCCAAGCAGGGTCTACCTGAGTCCCTTAATGAGAATGCATGAATGAACACCAAGAGGGAGAACACATTATGCTTTTGGACTAAGAGCAAAATGAGTGGATATAGAATTAGGACTGCCCAGAGCCAGCTTTCCCCCTGAGTGGAGAGAAGTGTTGCCAATAAGCAGAGGGAAACAGAAGCAGCAAGAGTTGAAATGATGAGAAAGACCCAAAAGATATTGTTTGAGCACTTAGAGCAAACTGTGCCTAAAGCCAATAGTTTTTCTTTTTGCTTAATTTGAAATCTGTCATTTTTAACTAAAATGTCCTGATGAATACAGATGGGATAACAGTGAATTTTGTGAAAAAGGATTTATCAATGGGGGATATAATACTGATACATTGTTTTTCTGTTAGAGAAATAATTCCTATATTAGCAAATAATGTTTTTGAAGAAACTGAAAGAAAAAACATAGAAAACCGTTTTCAATGTAGGATGTGAGAAATGGGGTACTTTACACAAAAAGCAAAAGACACTGAAGATTAAATGGCAAGAGAGATATACACGGAAGGGAGCAGAAACATAGAGGATTAAGATGTTTCGATGACTCTGCCATTTACAGCCATTTTGTACATGTTAATAGTAACAGCCCACTGGTGCCAGGCACTGTGCTAGAAGCTTCAGGCTTGGATTTGTTCAGCATTAAAAATTAAACCTCGTCCTATTTGGGGTCTGATTTGACAGCAAAAATCAAACTATTTGAGGGGTGCATTTCCATTCATGATGCTAAACGTGATATGGTTCTAAGGTAAACAAGTTTGAGAATGTTTCTGTTTCAGTGATGTCACAGAATTTAATTGTAATCTGGTCGTTATTTGCCTGATTGCACCCCTTAGGAGGCCTCAGTCCTTTCTGCAAGGCTACAACAATCTACAAAGTTATTCTGTAATGCTTCCATAAAGAAGTTGCTGGAGTAGATAAAAAAAAAAGGACAAGATAATGATCTACAGAAAGAATCATTCTTTTGTGCCTTCAAATGTCGGATGTCTTCTCTGCCAAAGAGGTTTCAGCAACAACAGCAGTTTCAAGGAGTGTCTGTATTAGGGAGGTGGGAAGGAGAACAGAAGCATGAAAGGAGAAGTGTCTTTTTGCTGGAAAAATGTTTACTTTGTAATTAGCAAAGGACAAGAAAGCTCTTTTGGAAACTATCCTGGCGGTGGGGGGGGTATCCAGAATTTAAATTTATGCTGATGCTCTCCGAGTTCTCTCTCTAGGGAACCCTCCATAACTGGCAGGGATCTCCTTTGGCTAGAACAGGCTGCAAAGGAAGCCAAGGTCTTGGGGTCATTTCTCCAAAGGGCCCGTTAACTCAGCTCTGTTCCATAGCCACAAGTTGTACCTTTAACCCCACTAAGCCATCTTACAAACACATATTAGCACATCAGTATGGTGGTCACGGAAGAAAGACATATATTTGCCTTGAGACCACACCAAAAGTAGACAGAGGTATTTCATTTTTGCCAGCATAAACAAATGTCTTTGTGACTGTTTCAGTGAAGTCCAATTAAGACTGCAGCTACTGATGGGGCAAAGCGCGAAGATGAAAACACAACTCAGTTAAATGCTACAAGTGGGCTGATCATTGGCCGTAACTACCTTGTGAAATGACATATTATGATGCCAGCAGCTAGGATAAGAGATCCGTGATGGGAGGGGCTTTTGCCTTTCTTGCTTGCTGCTATATCCTCAGCCTAGCACATACTTGGCGCTTTAGTCAATGATCTGTTGAGTGTATGAAGGTACTTTGGCCTGGACTTTCATTTATTCTTCCTATTCTTCCCATTACAAATTGGAAAGTACAATAGAAATATTGTAGATGCAGACACCACTGAGTGTGTTTTTATAAGGGAAGAGACAGTACCTTAGATAGTAAAAAATAAAAATAAAAATAAAAATTGGGTGTATGAACAATCACAGTCCCCTAACTGCAAACAAAAGAAAAACCTTGTGGTAAATGGCAAAAATGGTTGATGCTCTCCAAACACTCCTGTGTATGCACACCACCTTGCCAAGTAATTCTGCGGCTTCTCCCACCAAAAGGTGAAATCTGTTTCTCCAACTCTTGAATTGGGGATGGCCTCATGACTTGCATAGGTTAAAAGAATGTAGAATCAATGAAACAAGATGGATTTGGGAGGGAGACAAACCATAAGTGACTCTTAATCTCACAAAACAAACTGAGGGTTGCTGGGGGGAGGGGGGTTGGGAGAAGGGGGTGGGATTATGGACATTGGGGAGGGTGTGTGCTTTGGTGAGTGCTGTGAAGTGTGTAAACCTGGTGATTCACAGACCTGTACCCCTGGGGATAAAAATCTATGTTTATAAAAAATAAAAAATAAAAAAAAAGAAAAAAAAAAGAAAAAAAAAAGAATGTAGTGAAAGTGGAACTGTGCCACTTCCGAGCCTAGCTTCAAAAGCAATTCCTTCTATTCTCCCTCTTGGAACCCTGTTGACCTCCTAGCCACCTTACTGATGATAGAGACCTAGCACAAGTTCCTTAGTTCCCTGACCAGCCATGAGCTGCACAGTGGATCTCAGCCTCAATTGCCCACTCACATTTATTTTTAAAGAAGACAGTTGTTGTTTTAAGCTTCTATGTTTTGGGGTTAATTTGTTATGTAGCAAAAGCTAACTGAAACAACTTCATCCTTGTGCACAGGATCTGAACAATGGCAAGACTATTGCTTGCTTAGGGACTGAGGAGCGCTTTGAATAGCACAGTTACTACTCAATTCAATAAACTGACCAGTACGTGTTATGTTACACGTACCAATGGGTTAAAAAGCATTTGTTATTTATAAACATCTCAAAAAATACAGACATTTGCAAGGGTAACTTATTACAAAGACTTCTTTAGAACAGTGATCGCTGAGGTACACACCAACACAGCAGAGAAGCCTAAAAATGATGCCATCACCATAGCAAGGAAGGGACTACACAGATAATGCTAACACTTAACTATTTCCCCCATAAATATGTCCACATGAATTTGACCCCCATGAATAATGTCTCAAACATCTTAGACAGCCTGCAAAAATGGAGTGATATGAACTTGGCATTATAAGGAGTTCATAACTCCTGGTTGAATAAAAATGGTACAGTGCCTAGGATTGCAAGGCATGAACTAAAAGGCTTCTCATTTTCTGCATAGATTTTCCTTTAACACTGAGAAGTTTAAGAACATACGATGGGATTACGAAATGTGTTAGAGGCATGAAACCTAGTAACTGTCATTTCATTTTTTTTTCAACCTCTAGCTAGGTGCTGGCTGTGATCTTTCTGCTGCATTACTTACCGAAGGGAGTAAACTGTGCATACAGGGGATCGTGGCATGGTCTTCAAACCATGTACCTGGGCAGCAGAGGATCCTCACAAAGGTCCTGCCATTGTAATGTCAATGTCAGAAGCAACAGTGAAAAAGGTTGCGGCCTGTAACAGCAGCTGTAACTGTCTTTTATCTGGATGGATAACCAATTCGGACACTTATCCACTGAGTTTTCAAACTGATTTGATGCTTCAAGGGTTTAATGGGAGTTGGTGGGAAAGAAGTAATAGAGCTAAGGAGAAGAAAACATGATCAAATAAATTAAGGGAAGAGGCCATGAATGACCATGACTGAAAGATCTGAAGATGAACTGTGCATTTATGGGAGTCTTGAGAGATGAACACCAGTGCTGACAGCCTCCAAAAACAGTAGTACACCTGTACTATTTTTAAAAGCCTAATCTTTGAATTAGGTTGAGGTGTATACAGACTGTAATCTTTCAGTCAGTAACAATGACATTCTAGGTCTGGTTCTTTAGAGAGATAAAATTTTGAAGTATTAGGTTGAATCATATGAAACTGCTAATATTTGGCCACATTTATGACCTAGAAAAGTGGCAGTTTCATATAGTTCAACCTGATAGATAGGAGAGGGCTTAAAGCAAGAGACAGCTATAGCGACATATTTAGTTTAAGTGAGAAGATGGGAAAACCATGGTTAAACAACTGCCAGGCTTCTCCATTGAGGACATTAAATGAAAAATTTGCCTTAGCTTTTAAGAGGAGGTATATACATTTATACTAATAAACATCTCTCTGAGAGTGAAGGATGTTATTTGCTGCAATGGACTACTTTTCTTGGAAGTTTTAAATATACCCTAAAATTTCTGTGCTGCAATATTTTAAATTAAGCAATATTAATTTTTGATAAAGTTGATTATTCCCTTTATATTGGGGAGGAAAATTTCCCCCTCTGTTCCACCATCTGGTCCTTACCAAGGATTCATACCTTTTGAGTGTTTTCATTGGTGGCAACTGGTCCGCCCCAGAATTTGAACAAACAACCCATTTCAGTAGGGGCTGGGTAGGTCCCAAGAAGGGGTAACAGAGAGATACTGTTGAGTTCTGCTTGCACTATTAGCAGATAGTTTTTGTTGTCTGCAGCTGCCCTGTGCAAGGTCGTGTATTCAGCAGCACCCCTCCCCTACCTAGATGCTTATAGTATTTCCCTCCCTCACGTTGTGATATTCAGAAATGTCCCCTGGGGAACAAAATCACACCTAGTGGAGAACAATCATCTCTAATGCCATTATTATTTCTGCTCTGTATTTTCTCAAATTTTCTCTGACCTATCTCAAGGGGCTAGTCTATTAATTGGGTGCAGGGAAGGAGCAGAAAGCTCACATCCTCCAGGGCTCACACAGGATGAGCGTCTGCAGGCCAGCTGGTCTTCCTCCACGAAGTGAAGGTGTGGAGAGGACATCTAGCCAACTGGCATAGGACAAATTTGAGCTAATGAATCCATCTCTCTGGATTCTGATGAGCTGTTCTGGGAATCTTTGCTAAATGCCTTGTTTTGAATTTGAATGAATATCTAATATAAATCCTTCCTGTAGAAAACGGGATGATCCTTTACTGGAATAGTTGTCATAAAGATTTTAAGAAGTGAACTAAAGGAGAAACAAGCCTAGGAACAAAGAAGACTCATCATTTTTTAGTTGCTTGATTTTTTAAAAAACCGATAATGCTGTTAATTTTAAATAGAGAGCTATTTCTCAAATACCGGTATTTGAGAAAATAATTAATAGTGATTATTAATTAACATATAATTCTTTACCTTATGTGAAACCAAGATAAATTTTACAACTTTGCTTTTAATTTGGGGAAAGCACATAATGTGACCTATAATATATTCCAATAGTGCAGTAATTTCCACATTTATCTCTTCCCTAGAAATATTTCTGGACATTTTATTTACAAGGAAACTTCACTTTATTGCACTTTTCTTAATTGTCTTCACAGATACTCTTTTTTTTTTTGTTTTTTAAAAATTGAAGGTTTGTGCTAACCCCGCATCCAGCAAGTCTACTGGCACCATTTTCCCAAAAACATTTACTCACTTTGTGCCTCTGTATCCTATTTATCCCTGTGATATTTCAAATTTTTTTCATTATTGTTGTGTTTTTTTATGGTGATTTGTGGTGAGTGACCTTTGAGGTTATTATCGTAATTGTTTTGGGGCACCCACACAAGATGGTAAACTTGATGGATAAATGTGTGTATTCTCACTGCTCCACTGACTGGTTGTTCCCCCCTCTTTCTCTCTCTTCTTGGGCCTCCTTATACCCTGAGATACCACAGTATTGAAATCGGGCCAATTAATAGCCCTACAATGGCCTCTAAGCATTCAGGTGAAAGGAAGAGTCACACATCTCTCACTTTAAATCAAAACCCAGATATGATTAAGCTGAGTGAGGAAAGCATTTTGAAAGCCAGGCTTCCCGTGCCAGGTAGCCAAGTTGGGAATGCAAAGGAAAAGTTCTTGAAGGACACTCAAAGTACTACTCCACTGAACAAATGAATAATAAGAGAGCATAACAGTCTTATTGCCAATACAAAGTTTTATTGGTCTGGACAGAAAGCCCAAATCCGCCAGAACATTCCTTTAAGCCAAAGCCTAATGTAGAGTGAGACCCTAACTTGACTCAGTTCTGTGAAGGTGAGAGAGGTGGGGAAGCTGCCCAGGAAGAGTTTGAAGCTAGCAGAGGTTGGTTCAGAGGTTTAGGGAAAGCTGCCGTCTAAAGGGCAAGATGAAGCAGCAAGTGCGGACGCAGAAGCTGCAGCAAGTTCTCCAGAAGGTCTAGCGAAGATCATCAAGGAAGGTGACCACACAGAAAACAGACTTGCAATGCAGACCAAACAGCCTTACACTGGAGGATGATGGCACAGGGCTTTCAGAGCTAGAGATGAGAAATGAAACCTGAAAATGTGACTGAATTGCTGCAATCTCATGATCGGACTTGAACAGACGAGTTGCTTCTAACGGATGATCCAAGAAAGTGGTGTTTTGAGATGGAATCTACTTCTGGTGAAGGTGTCTGAAGACTGTTGATATGACAGCAAAGGATTTAGGTTAGTTTATAAACGTAGTTGATAAAACAGCAGCAGAGTTTGAGAGGACTGACTCCAGCGTTGAAGGAATTCTAATGTGGGTAGACTGCTATCAAAGACATTGCAAACTACAGAGAAATCATTTGTGGAAGGAAGAACTGATCAATGTGGCAAACTTCATTTGTGTCTTAGTTTAAGAAATTGCCACAACTGTCCCAGCCTTCAGCAACTACTGCCCTACTCAGTCAGCAGCCCATCAACATCGAGGCAAGACCCTCCACCAGCAAAGACAAGAACTAAGCTCATGATGATGGCCAGCATTTTTTAGCAATGAAGTATTTTAAAATTAAGGTATGTACATTTTTTTTCAGACATAATGCTATTGCACACTTCGTAGTCTACAGTATAGTGTAAACATAACTTTCATATGTCCTGGGAAACAAAAAAAATTAATTTGACTCATTTTTATTGCAATATTTGCTGTGTTATGGAGGTCTGGAACAAAACCCTCAGTATCTCTGAGGTATACCTGCATTTATATTCTAATGGATCCTTTTCTCTTTCTGCTTGGAGGGATGCTATTTCTTCTTGAATCAAGGAAGTAAACCCTGCCCCATTTCTTCCATGACTCTGCTCTGCTTTCTCCTCTCTATCCCAAGATCATGCACTACATGTAATCAATTAGTATGTTCTTCACGCAGTTAGCTAAAGAACATCATTTCTTTCATTCTTTGTGAATTTCCTCAAAACCCAATAGCCACAAGAAATTCTCTCCAGTTAAAGAAATGTACAAATGAATGAGAAACATATTCAGTGGTTCTCCTTCCTCTGACCCCCTGTACCTCTACACATATAGTATCAACCTTTTTGCATCAAATACAGGCACATATGTATTCCCTTGTCCTGTTTCACACCCCTTTTATAAGATAGTGATGTCCAGTATATCAAAAGAGTCAATAAATATAAGTTGAAAACTGTTGAACATGCATTTTTCTCCTTGTTTTCTTCCATTTCAATATTCTGTTTTAATGCCCATGTGAGACTACTCCATATGTTAGCCTTTATACTCTCTTAAAATATATGTTATATGTTGGACATCTCAGATATATAGTTTTACTAAGATAGGCTCAAGTTAGAAAATACTGCAATAGTACTAATTTCTTATTAAAACTGGTAATTGAGGGAGCAATTAAGACTGATTAAAAGGTAAGGGAAAAATTCTAAAATATGCAAACAAATAGTACATCAAATAAAAAATGTAGGGGCTACAAAAATTACATTTATAACCTCATATTCATTTACTCTATTCTAAACATGAGAAGGATGTTAGTAAAAAGAAGTGCATGTTTGTAAGATTTTGCAACCAATTTTTTCAACATATTTATTAAAATACATCTCACGACTTGAAGAACTCATTCTGTTACTAAAAACTACTTCCATCAATTCAGCTTCTTTGTGTACATTTTGGAAAGTCCTTTCTGGATCTTATCATTCTTCCCTGGAGACCTTGCCTTTGGCAATTACAATGTAGCAGAAAAAAAAAATCCTGAACACATGTGCCATACCTTTTCCAAATATGAGTTATCTACCTCTGTCTTTCGTGAGCTTCTTAGACAGAGATGATATACTTAAGTTTAAATTCAAGATTTTCAGGCTAACTTTTATTTTAAGAACCTAATCTTTTAGCTTATTCTTCTAGAAATGCTGAAACCATGAGCCTGAAGGATCTTATTTTATAAGTCTATAAGCATTTAGGAACCACTTGTATAACAGCTATTCCAGCAGTAGGAGAAATCAAGCTTTTATCACTTTATTGTATTTATCATGATATATCTCCATGAATATTTATGATACATATCTCACAATCTAAATGGGAAGACTCCAGGAGGCATTATTATTTTGATATGATGTTTGATATAGTGGCCTGTCCAGAGTTCATTATTATTTTTCTCTTTGGTTTCTTTGTGTTCAGATAGCATGTATGGTAAGTTATCATCAAGAGAAGTTAAGAAAAATATTAAGTTAGGGAAGTAAGAAATGAAGGGAGAAGTGGTTTCCTTCCTATGTTAAATTTCTGGGCCACTTGAAAAAAACTTTTTGAGACATATACAAAGATGAATAAAGATTAAACAAAAGTGGAACTAAATCTGGAATTATAAATGTGATCTACCTAAATTTTTCCAGTTGGATGAAGTTCTTTTAGTAAATGTAAATGTCACTATATCCTACTCAGAGAAGAGGAAAAAACACCAGAAGAAACTTTTAAGCCAAGTGTATGTCACAGGTTATTATTTTAAACTTCTTGTGCCATTATTTATCTTATCTATAGCTAGTTTTAAAAACTGACATTTTCAATGTTAATATTTAAGTCAAGTCCTAGCAAAATATACTAGAAGACCACATTCGCAAATGAAATACTAGTATCATAATTTAATTTTTCTATTGGATAAGGTTTTCTTCACTTATATTTTAAAAGTTAAGTATGCTGAATACTGATTAGTAATGTAGAATCTTTGTGAAAAATAACATGAGCAAGGACCACCTGTAAGTCATTAAGTTTCAAGAAAATGTAGCAAACATAAGTAAATATACAGCTATGGGAGTTTACCAACAAGCCGAGTGATGAAATATTTGATTTCCAAATCCAACTTTTAAGATTTAAGATGTTTTAAATTAATTGGTAACAAATGCCAGAAAGACCTTTTTCACTAGCCAATTTTCATTTCTTAAACCTAATTTTAATGAAAACCTCTTACAAATTTACGAAAGCTTGAAGTTCCCTTTAAAATCATCCATGTCTTCAAAAATTTTATCACATTAACTACTTGATTACTAATAGCAACAGCAGGCTGATACATTCTGATAATGGCCAATTCTTCTGGTATAGTGAAAGACATTTTGCAAAGTACCAGTGATCCACAGTGTTTCTTAAATGATCAATGTTCATGTTTGCATACTCTCCTCTCTATTCCCACTAAATTTTGTTCAAGTATCTATAATCTTCCTTTCCTATATGATATTATGATTATCTATATAAATATCTCAACCTTCTACTGGATCCTAATTATACCTTCAGGATAGGGGTAGTACCCTATTCAGTTGTGAATCTCCAAGACTTAGCACTGTGTGTGGCCACAAAGTAAAAATTCAATAAAACAATGCTGAATGAAAGAATGAATTAAATAAAGCATAGGAAGTTCAACTACAGAGGCACCCAAACTCCTTTCAAGCTGCAATTCATTGAGAGGATCATTAATTGGCTCAACAGAGCTGCCAATAGGTACACAAAGCTATATAACTTTCTTTGTAGGCAGTGGGATAGAGGACATTAGTGAGAAAGATGGAAAATTATATTTTAAAGGACAACAATTGCAGGTCTCCTAAATGGAAACTTAATTACTCTAAAACACCATATTAAATGGTATATTTCTTGGCAATCATAAGACTTCAGAACAAGCTCTAACACAGAGTTATTATTTTTTAATATTTTATTTATTTATTTGAGACAGAGAGCACAAGCAGGGGGAGCGGAGGAGGAGGAGGCTTCCTGCTGAGCAGGGAACTCAACATGGGGCTCCATCCCAGGACCCCAGGATTATGACCTAAGCCGAAGGCAGATGCTGAACCAACTGAGCTACCTAGGTGCCCCTCTAACAGAGTTATTTATTATTGATCTAATAGGTTCTATAATCTGGTTTATAAAGTTAGTGTAAAAGTAAAATAATCTTGGGATCAAATGTCATTAATGCTTGAATTATATGTATAAAATATAGCCTTATTGGTTTACTTCAAATGTGAAATTGCATTAGAAACATGTATTAGGGAGCCTGGGTGGCTGAGTCAGGTAAGTAAGTGTCTGACTCTTGGCTCCAGCTCAGGTCATGATCTTGTGGTCATAGGATCAAGCTCTGCACTGGGCTCTGTGCTCAGCACAGTGTCTGCTTCAGATTCTCTCTCCCTCTCCCTCCCACTCTCTCTCTCTCTCTCTCAAATAAATAAAAAACATCTTTAAAAAAATACTGTAGAAACACATATCCATTTAAATATTTTTAAAAATGCTATGTAACCTTTAAAATAGCTTTAGCTACAAAAGCTTACAACCTAATTGTACTACTTTGATTTGTAGTCAGTGAAAAAAAAAAATAAGTTTACGGCTGGCGTTGCTTCACTATGATCTTGTACCACATAGTATGCAATCTCATGTTTATGAGGCTTCTCAAAAGTTTTTTAGGTACTGGAAAGGATAAGAAAGATAATGACCCAAAAGACAAACATAGGCCTAAAATAAAAAATGCATCATTTTCCCATCAAGATCAAATTAACACACATCTATAGCAGTTTATAGTTTTGATATCAGACTCTATTTTTAAAAACTGCACATCTATAGTAAATGGACTTGGTTCTTTAATTTCCCTTTCTATATTTTCATTGCTAGTGTATAAGAAAGCAACTGATTTCTGTGCACTCATTTTGTATCCTGTCACATTACTGAATGGCTGTAGGAGTTCTAATAGTTTGGGGGTGGAGTCTTTTGGGTTTTCCATATAAAGTATCATGTCGTCTGTGAAGAGAGACAGTCTGACTTCCTCTTTGCCTATCTGGATACCTTTTATTTCTTTTTGTTGTCTGATTGCTGTTGCTAGGACTGCTAGTACTATGTTGAGCAAGAGTGGTGAGAATGGACATCCTTGTCGTGTTCCTGATCTCAATGGGAAGGCTGTCAAGTTTTTCCCTATTGAGAATATTTGCTGTGTGTTTTTCATAGATAGATTTTATGGAGTTGAGGAATGCTCCCTCTATCCTTATACTTTGAGTTTTAATCAGGAACGGATGCTGTATTTTGTCAAATACTTTTTCTGCATCAATTGACAGACCATGTGGTTCTTCTCTCTTCTTTTATTGATTTGTTCTATCACATTGATTGACTTGCAAATGTTGTACCACTCTTGCATCCCAGGGATAAATCCCACCTGGTAACGGTGGATAATCTTTTTAATGTACTGTTGGATCCTATTAGCTAGGATGTTGTAAAGAATCTTGGCATCCGTATTTATCAGGGATATTGGTCTGAAATTCTCTTTTTTGTTGGGGTCTTTGCCTGGTTTGGGGATCAAGGTTTTGTATCAACATGGATGGGACTGGAGGAGATTATGCTGAGTGAAATAAGTCAAGCAGAGAAAGTCAATTATCATATGGTTTCACTTGCGGAGCATCATAAATAACATGGAGGACATTAGGAGAAAAAAAGGAAAAGTGAATTGGGGTAAATCGGAGGGGGAGATGAAAGATGAGAGACTGTGGATTCTGAGAAACGAATTGAAGGTTATGGTTGAGCCTGGTGGTTGGTATTAAGGAGGGCACTTATCGCATGGAGCACTGGGCGTGGTGCATAAACAATGAATCTTGGAACACGAAAAAAAATAAAATAAAATTAAGATGTTAAAAAAAAAAACCCTGCACATCTATATTCTGTGATTTACAGCCAACATACAGTTTGGTTGGTGTACCTTTTAGGATTTTAGATACCAACAATAGTATTAAATGTTTCCTAAGAAATAAGTGAAATAAATTGTATCAAATTGTGAGAATTCAAATAAGCACATTTTGCTCGTATGATTGTACCTCGTTCTCCCTTCTGACACTTCTTTCTTTGCACTGTACATTTTCTTGTCTCACTGGTGGGGGGACACAGGTTACCCTTTGCTGATGGATGCTGTGTTATTTCTCGGACCCGTGTTTCAGTCCCTCTTTTGAAACCACACGTTTTTCCTTTCTTCATGCATGGACTCCAAGGACTCCATTCACTGGCCTCACAGTGCACTGAAACAGAACAGCAGAAGCAGGCTGAGCGGGCTCACAGATATTTTCACAAATTTTAAGAAACAAAAATATTTGCTTCTATCAATACTTGTTCAAATTCTGAGAAATCCTGTAGAACAAACTTGGGCAAGATGACTTAAAGAAAACAAAGAGAAAGGGAAAGGTAGAAATATAATACTTTCATGCTTATAAAATATCAGGTAAACTCATTCTTGCATTAGGTTTACTTTTCACTCTAGATTTATAAACCTGGGCACTAATACAATTACTCGCAATTGGCCAAGGCTTTATTGATTGATCCTGACCATAACGTGATAGACTAGTCATTATTATGTGCTACAGATCTGCTTCTCGAAATTCAGCGTGCAACAGAATCACCTGGAGGGCTCGCTGAAGCACAGACCATTGGACTCCACCCCTGGGGTTTCTTATTCAGTTGTCTGGGACCAGGTCTCAGAATTTTTATTTTTATTTTTTAAATATTTTATTTATTTATTTGTCAGACAGAGATCACAAGTAGGCAGAGAGGCAGGCAGAGAGAGAGAGAGGAAGAAGCAGGCTCCCTGTGGAGCAGAGAGCCCGATGTGGGGCTCGATTCCAGGACCCCGGGACCATGATCTGAGCCGAAGGCAGAGGCTTTAACCCACTGAGCCACCAGGCACCCCGAGAATTTTTATTTTTAACAATAGATACGGTGCCGATTTGCATGTACAAAGAACACCCTTGGAGAACTTGTGTGCTAGAGAATGGTTAAGCAAAAAAGGTGTCCATGGGATACCAAGGTGGCTCAACTGATTCTGCCTCCGGCTCAGGTCATGATCCCAGGGTCATGGGATGGAGCCCTGCGTTGGGCTCTCTGCTCGGTGGGGAGCCGGCTTCTCCTTCTCCCTCTGCTGCTCCCCCTGCTCTCTCTCTGTGCCAAATAAATAAAATCTTAAAAGAAAAAAAAAAAAGCATCCAGGTCATTGACCTGGATTCACTGTTTTCCACTTCATGTGCAGTTGAATACTTAAATATTATTTATTAACAGGAATGGTTCAGACATAGCAGCATCTATTTTAAGTGGATTCTGGGTCAATTTCAGCTGAGAAACTGCTGAATCAATGTGAAGAAATGATTTCTAAGATGAACAGATGTAATTTTTCTAAAGCTTCTTCTGTAGATTTTCCCCCCTTTTTTATATGTATTAATCTCTTTTTTTCAATCATGGCTTTCCAGAGTCTTGTAACAGATTTCTGCACTTCTAACCAAAGTAAGTATCTGCAAGATGCTATTATTCTATTTTTGTTCATACAACTTCCTAATTTACAATAACTGAAACAGCTTGCAGCAATAATTCTTTAGATGATATAAGATTCTTTCCACAAAACATGTTTCCATTAACCTTTCTTGCTGCCTACTGATTTAAAGGATCCTTATTTTAGAGCAAAATTCTTTCATGCAACCTCAAAAAATATAACCTAAATGTTTTAGAAACTTAAATTCTTTTGCCACACATCCTTTTACATGCTTTTATAGTTGCCATCAGGTATCTGAATGTAACACAAGAGTTAAATGCTAATGACTAAATTAGTGAATTTAAGTTTCTGTAACTTAAATGAACCTTACTGAGCCACTCTTAGTTTTCATGTTTAGTTCTAACATAATGATGTTAGTCAAAGAACAGAGTAACAGGGGTGCCTTGGTAGCTCAGTCAATTAAGCATCTGCCTTCGGCTCAAGGCATGATCCCAAAATCCTGGGATCAAGCCCCACAGTGGGCTCCCTGTTCAGCAGGGAGTCTTCTTCTCACCCTGCTCTTACACTCTCTCTCAGTCTCTCTCAAAGAAATAAGTAAAATCTTTTTTTTTTTTTAAAGAAAAGAGCACAAAGTCACTTAATGATATTGTATCTTTTGCCAATTAAAGACATATCTCCCAACCTGGTATTAATGATACAAAAGCAGTGAATTTTTAGCACAAACAAATAAAACCATCTCTAAGAAAGCAAATGGAAAAATAAAAATTAAAGTTTGCAAGCTATCACTTCATCTAATATTCATTTATTGCCAGAACCAAGAGGACTAAATTAGAAAAAAAATTACCTGATGTGAAAATGACCAGAACATTGGTGCTTTTTCACAGTTGCAAAGGTGGTCTAGGCAAATGTGTATTTAGACTTTAGAAAAAAAGATTTTTAAAATTACAGCTAGGAGTCCTTAGTCATATGACAATTGGTTCTAAAAATGAAATTCATTCATTCTTTCTTTCTTTCTTTTTTTTTTTTTTTTTGAAGTAGGCTCCATAGCCAGCATGGAGCGCAATATGGGGCTTGAACTCAAAACCCTGAGGTCAAGCCCTCGGCTAAGATCAAGAGTTGGATGCTTAACTGACTGAGCCACATAGGTGCTCTGATAAATTAAATTTTTTAAAAAGATTTTATTTATTTATTTGACAGACAGAGATCACAAGTAGGCAGAAAGGCAGGCAGAGAGAGAGGAGGCTCAGCAGGGAGCCTGATGCAAACCTGGATCCCAGGACCTTGGGATCATGACCCGAGCCAAAGGCAGAGGCTTTAACCAACTGAGCCACCCAGATGCCCGAAAAATGAAATTCTAATGACAATCTTAGATAATTCCATTGAGGAAGAAGGAGGGAAAATACTGAAAACTTATGAGTTCAGATATTAAAAAGATCTAAAAAAAGGGGGGGGGCTAGTTATAAAGCCTTGAGAGGTAGAGAGGAAGAGAGTTTTTCCTAGAGAAATACTGTAGAATGAATCTATAATATTAGTTTCTAAAAATATTTCTGGAAAATTGGAAACTTTGGAAAACATGTAAAGATAACGAAAAGGATTGTGATTTAAGTTACACTCAGGTCATTAAATGAATGATACAGAACTGGAGCATCATTTGGTTAAGAGAAAACTAAGGAAAAAACCCAAATCACTCATTTTCTCTATTTCTTCTATTTTCTGTATTAAAAACAATATTAACAATGGAAATCTTTAACTATTCACTAATGAAGCAAGGGTCTCAAAAAAGTAATTAGCTTCCTGTCCCTCGAAGTGGCCATTTTGTTATAGTCTTAAATGCTCTAAGAGGGATTCTTGAATTGGGATAAAAGCTGAACTAGATGCTCTCACCGGTAATGACCTTATAACATCATTACTCGTTTGCTCTCATTCTTGTTGACCAATTGCATGGTTCCATTAAGAACATAACAAAGGGCATGTTCCTTGCTACTCACTGTTCAAAGTTGGATATCTTCCTCTGTGAATACTTGAACAAGGCCAACTCTCCAAGAGGAGCAAAAAGGATGACACGATGACAGTGAAGAAAGGACACAAGTATCTAGAGCATGGAATAGAACTATATTCTCCTATAAGATTGGGTTCAATGGACATTTATGTCTAATTTACAACAAACCACAAGGAGTGGATATGTTGAAACTTAAAGTCTTTCCCCCTAGCTTTACATCAGGGTGGCATTTTCTCCATATATGACCTTTCCTCTAAATAATAATCTGGGTAAGAAACAAGTGACACAATATCGATTTCAGCAAAGGGAGGGACACCTTCTTCAGTATCTTTGGTGAGCACCAGAGAGCTAGAGTCAAGATACTAATAACTGACAATAACTCACAATGTGTCCTTGGAACCATTATTTCTCGCTCTCGGTCATAGTTGCATCTCTGTTAAAGGAATAAGCTTTAATGTTTCTTTTGTGCCAAGCAAGCAGGTCATCATTTTTCATGAAATTCCAGGGCAAGCTCAGTCATGGCTCACCTACTGCTTGTTGGTTAGAGAGCAAATGACAGGAGGCATCCCTTACGGCAAGTGACAAGAGAGAGCCCTGAACAAAAGCCATGGATTTGCACTATTACCGTGTCTAGGTCATTTACACCTAACTGTTCGATGAGCCAGATTCACGAAATGGCTTTTAGATTGCTAACTCCTATTCTTAAACATATAAATTACTTAAATTTAACTGTGTTAAGAGATTGTTTTTGAAAAAAAAAAAAAGAAAAGAAAAAGAAAAAAAAGAGAGAGTTTTTGTCTAAATAGTAGGAGAAATTACCAGTCACCTTTACTAGTTAATCCAACAATGCCAGGTGCTAAATGCTCTTTATGATAGAAAAACATTAATACATTTATGATAAACAGGCTTTCAAGGACTGAATGCTACACTTTCAACAGCTAAGAGAATCTAAACATGTGCTCTTTTTTCTGGGTTGAGAAAGACCACAAAATTTCTGCAACTCATCCTGAATTTCTGCCCTTGAGTACTCCACAGAACTGTTTCCTATTTCTTCCACAGTTTGGAACTTATTACCTTTAATCATCAGTCCTCAGGACTTACAAAGAGATGGGCTTGAAGTGCTTTCTCATGTATGTTTTACCCTATTTCGAAGTTGTTTCTCTGTGTCTTTACTGACTAGGGGGGGGGGGAGACTAAACCAAAATGAGCCATGAACTGTTTCATGCTTGCTGTTTTCCAGATGCTTCTGAAATTATCTTTAAAATATCATCTATTCATTTCATTCTTCTACGAAGTTTGTTTAGAACTAAGTGTTTCTTGTGGACCTGAAACAGGTGAACCACCACATTAAGAGTTACTATTCTACACTTTTGATTCAAATAGATCTATCTGTGCAGACCGCAGGGGAGTCCTGGAGACTATCTTGTACTGAATCAGGAGAATATTTGCGTGCGTACGCCAATATCATTGCAGCATCAAAGGTTCTTGTAGCTCTTGCCCAGGGGATTTTGAGATTTAGTATGCTGTTTTCCCTTTTGACTTAGCATCTGTTCCCCAACTGTTCATCAAACTCATAGCTGTAGTAGCTGTGCAACACTCAAAAGAGGGAAAATAGAGCCTGACAGTGATCCATTTATTTAGACAAACAACTGGTCTGAGGGACGTCCCTCCCAGGAAATTCAGCATGCATTTAATCAGACCCTGTGACTTGTGTCCTCCTGTCAGTTTGAGTGAGTCCCAAGTCCTCTCCTTGTTTCTGTGCAAGTAGGGCATTTCAGCAAAGCAGTGCAAGAGAAAAAAGTCATATTTTCAACTATATCAACTCCAGTTCTGTAGATCTTTGGCTCATCTACTGAGTGTCAACAGGCCATACCCAGAGAGTGATTTCCCCTCTTGGAAAACAACATTACTCATGCTTCACATCAGACCTGTTTTGTGAAACTCTTATCCTAATGTGGAAATTTAGTTTAAGACCAAATATATGTGTGTGTGTGTGTGTGTGTGTATTATATTATGACATATGCAAGTATGTCTATAATAAATTAAGTAGAACTTCACTGTATCATAATGATATAAAATAAATATGTAATGATCAGAATAGCTGAAACAGTTGCCAACAGTCTCTCAGAAATAATGGGGCACCCATGGGGTGTTAAATTATATTGTGATACATGCATGTGATACATGTCACAACTGTGACACCTTACAAAGATACATTAAGATGGTATCTTTGTAAGGAAGGATGAGAAAGCCTCTTGGAAATAGTCTCTCAGGTAGTTGTGAAATAAGACTTTAAGCAGCACTTCCATGGAGACTGACATTATCATTTGAGGTGTTTCTCCTCCCCTATAAACCTTAGAGTTCCTTCTCACCAATATTGACGCACTCCATGGTATGGTTGTTGGCTTCCAACCCTTCTGGGCAATTATCAAGGCACTTTCCAAGGTGTAAGTAAAATCCACTTTTACACTTTGTGCAGAAATTTTTGTTGAAACAGGTATCACAGTCAGCTTTGCATTCTGAAATAGAAAAAAAGGAAAGAAATATGCTTTCATTATCTTCACTTATCTATTGCTGGTCCAGGTCTGTATGCTTACATTATACGCACAGGAGACTTGTGCCAAACACGCTTAGGATTCAAAATTAATTTGCCAGACTGGATTATGAATTCTTCCACAGTCATTCAGTTGATATACATCAGCCATTGATTTTGAAATTATTGTATCGATAGCCCTATGAAAAGTTTTTGGCAATGTGTCTATTGCCAAAAATGTTTATAAGACCAAGTATTTACTTATATTAAATGACAGTAAAAAGTGTTTGATCAGAGCTTTAACAAAATATACTGCTTTTGGGCTGTTTTGGCAGTCTATTCATTCGTTCAACAAATATTTGATTGTCCACTATGTGCCTAGCACTATTCTAGATATTGCTTGACAGCAGAGCATACAAGAGAGATAAAGACTTCACAGAGTTTACATTTTAGGAGGGGAGATACAATAAATAATAACAACATCTGACCCTTATATAGTGATTACTATAAGTCAGATATCGCTGCGAGTATGTTATAATATTAAGTCACTTAAGAGGTTTAAGTTGTGGAAGTTATTATGAGGACAATAATCTAGTGAGACAGCTCCTATTATAATTTCCATTTTATAGATAAGGAAACCAAGGCTCAGAAAGATTATGTAACTAACCCAGGACCACAGAACAAAGTGGTTCCAGAGTGATTAAGTGCTCTGGAAACAAGAACTATGGCAAATGACCAATAAGGAGATTATTGTGAGTAAGCAGGTCATGGAATGCTTCCCTGAGAAGGTGACATACGAGCAGAATCTTGAATGAGAGAAGAGAGCCAACCAAGCAAAGATGTAGGTAGGTAAAGAGCTTTCCAAATTGTCAGAACAGTAACTGCAAAGCCTTGAGGTGGCAAGATCTTGCAAGAAGACCAGTGATGTCAGTGGAAAATGGCTGAGATGCATTCACAGGAGAGGAGTAGGAGAGGAAGGCAGGGCTACGTGTGGTGTATGACAGAGGAATGATACTTCTGAATTTAGATTCTAAAAAGTTACTGGGTCTGCAGTGGGTCTGCAGACTTTCAGTGTCCAGAGGAGAGGGGATAACAGTGTTTTCAGCGTTCATTTCCAACAGATAGATAAGTGTTTCACTGGCTATACTGGAATCCTTCTTGAAGCAAAAACAGCTGAATTTATTCTTTAAGTCATTAAATACTTGGATGTTATGATCATAATGGGAACTCAGATGGCATTAACGGTTACTGTACTTTTCTATACGTTCCATGAGTAATAATCAGGTTCTCAGTTTTTGCTTTTATAATGTAAAACAACAATAACACAAAACTTGAGTGCTTTTTGCAAGAGGTGAAAATTTTCCTGCTCTGAGGGCTAAGTCCAAGTATGGTTTAGCCTAATTATCAGGTAAATATCATTATTTCCTGAACACTGAATATCACAAATACTCTAGAGGCCAATAAATCTGGGAAGTCCCCAAGGATGAGATAAAAACATAATGCCATGTAGCACTTACTTGTACACTTATTTATATCTGGATATCGAGTTCCATAATATCCACTTGGGCATGAAGAGAGACACACTCCAATCTGCTTCATGCCAATTCTTTCCAGAACAAAAAATAGTCTGGGCTTACATGACAAACATCCATTGTAATCTGAACACGTTGCACAGCCTCCTTGGCAGCCTTGACTGACGTTAGAATGCGCTGAAAGGACAAATGCAGAAAGATAAAAACAAATGTTAAATTATAAATACAGAAGTTCGATGACATTCTCTAGGCAGATGGTACACTTTTCATTAGGTTTCAATTGGTGGTAATGGGTGAATGAGTTGGAATTTTTGTTTCCCTTTTCTATGATCTACTATTTCCCTTTAATACATACATAGTTTTTAATTAAAAGTTCTTAGAATTTGGGAATTTGGAAACTAAGAATATACTGCCTCAAACTATTTATAGATCTCTCTCTCTCTCTCTCTCACACACACACACACACACATGCACACGCACACGTAATGAAAATATTCTCATTGAACCAGGATCCTGGAAGATTGGAGACTGGGTAATTTTGCACTGAAAGCAATGCACATTAGTTTGCTTGTCATTTATGTGGTGGATGAAAAGCATGCATCTAATCTCTTCAAGCAAGGATGACAACATAGATGAAGGTTTAACTTGAGCAAGGATACTTCCTTTTAGGATATCTTTTTTCAACTGTGGTCTGTTAGCGAACACAGTTTTACCCTTTGTTCCCGTGTAAATTGATTGTGAAACTAACATAGTTCCTTGGAATCCATTCTCCCATGCTTTCTCAAAATAATTTCCTTTCACAGGAGTTTTACATGTATCAGTTCACATTGATACAATGAAGAAAATGTGATATTTATCTTACCAGTATTTCCATATGATCATATGTGGTTATTTATATTACTAATTATAATTCATAGCATTTATAATGTTCATTTTATCTTTGGGAAGAGAATTCTTTTTTTTTTTTTTTTAAAGATTTTGTTTGTTTGACAGAGAGAGAGGCAGCGAGAGAGGGAACACAAGCAGAGGGAGTGAGAGAGCGAGTAGCAGGTTCCCTGCTGAGCAGGGAGCCCAACGCAGGGGGCAGATGTTTAATGACGGAGCCACCCAGGCACCCCCAGGGGAGAGAATTCTTATAGTTCTTTTGTCTTAATCTTCCATCTACTCAAGTGAAATATGTATTTAGTGAGGACATGACACTAAAGACTAGAGCTACACATACACCTGTGGCGGTGAGATTATTCATTAGCAAGTCTGAACAGATTTAAACAAACATGTGCAAGATTCATGTTTAAAGATCTTCACAACTTTAAACCTTCTTATGACTATTAACTGGCCATCAGCACATACATATGAGCTGTGGGAAAAGGGCTGACTGAAGTACATCTCTCACATATCTGGTGTTTGGGATGTTTTCTTCTCATGTACTCTGTGTTCAAATACAATTACGTAGCTTCACTGTCCTTCCAGGAATCTGGAAGGGAAAAATTGTGACCTTTCTGAGAAACAAAGGTTGATGCACAGGAGTGTAAATGTATCCCAATGTATTCTGGTTTCTTTTGTTGTTGGTAGTGGGATTGGGCTCTGATGGGCCTTGCCATTATCAGGTCTGACTTCAGAGTGATGTTTGGTTCTTGCTAAGTTCTTTACCACAAAAACAAATCCCACCAGGCTTAGTTAGAAGGGGGTACCCATAAGCCCAATCAGCCTTACCACAGGAGTGCAAGGGTTAGCTGCAGAGAGGTCATTTGGTTGACCAGCATCCTCTGCCTAGAGGAAACCATCCCTGAATCAGCCACAGGAACCACAAGCAGCTCATTCTCATTCCAAGACGTTTTGTAAATAGACTGAGGAAATATGTGGGGGAAGGGAAGTTTGCTTTTCCTGTACATGCTCCTCTATGGGGTGGGACGGACATATAAAATGGCACAGGAGGTTTAGACATTATAGGACCTGGGGGACTTGTAAGTGAAAACTGTTTTCCAAGTAACAGGATCATTTTTCATGCCAGTAAGTCAGCATTGGAGACTTACAGAAAATGTACATACATTTTAAGTAGGGAAAGACCCTAAAAAAGAAAAGGGATGAAGAAAGCATCCTGTGCTCAGAAGCTGGTTTGGCCCATTTTAAGACACCAGAGATACAGGTAAAACCTCATAAGAACTGTCTATGGAGAAGTGGACCTCCCTTTGAAAGAAAATCACTTCAATCCCAGGGCAGTCAGTGACTCTGAGTTTGAATGCAGATGGGTTTGACTGGTCCACAACAACCTATCTTTAACTCTGAAATGCAGCAAAGGAAACAAAATTATAATTTCAAGCACCTCGAAACTTCTGTCAATTATGATATAACTTTAAATCAGTTACAAAAAGAAACATGATTTAGAGGTGCAAAGCCTCAAAAAGGATGTACCTTAAAATGCATTTCATTATAAATTTGGGGTTTTGGGTGTTTGGAAACTTCTCCAGGAAAAAGCCCCATAAAAGGACCCATAGTTAGTAACAGTTCCCACCAAAATTATGAGATATGCCAAGGTACTTTGCTCAATTCTTTAAAACTTTCACCGAAGAAATCTAATAATCAACTCATAATGTTGGGCTGTTGCTTGTTTTTTTCAATTTTTGCCTTTTTAGAAAAAAGTGTTTGGCAAAGTCGATTTTTGAAAAAGTAAGGAAGACATAATTGCCCTAATTGGCAAAGAAAATTTCTATTTGTGTGTAATCAGGGAGTTCCAGTTATGGGCAGGCACAAATAATGGCAAACTTTATTTCTTCAGGAAAGTTTCAGTGTTATGCTGTGTGAAGTGGGAAAAATTGAGACTGTGAAGCTCAGATTCTATGATTCTAGGTTTTTTTTTTTTTTTACAGTTGAGTAGTAACTATTTCTTGAATGCTGTATAAGGGTCACTCAAATTATACAGTCAGTATTACACAACTAGGTACAAATTTCCCAAACTTCATCTTAAGGAAAGTTTTTACTTTTTATATGGAAACCACAGAAAACTTTGGTCTGGATTGACTGTAACTCTTTCAGCCTTAAAATCTTGTGATTCTAAACTTAGTTAAATTCTATTTTTTTTAAAAGATTTTATTTATTTATTTGGTGGTGGGGAGCAGGGGCAGGGGCAGAGAGAGAAGCCGACTCCCCACTGAGCAAGGAGCCCGATGCAGGACCTGAGCCAGAGGCAGATGCTTAACTGACTGAGACACCCAGGTGCCCCTTAAATTCTGTTTTTTTCATACTTCTTCTTTTCCATTCTAATAATAACTTCATTTTGTATTTCTGAATCACCTTTTTTTCAAACAGCATTTGGACTATTATTTCATATGAGCAATGGAGGTGTTAGTAGTGATGAGGTTTCATAGAATACTTAAGGTTTAAACCCAATCTTAGAAAACAAGTTGAACAAAACTAAAAGGCAACCTACAGACTGGGAGAAGATATTTGCAAGTGATCTATCAGATAAGGGGCTAGTATCCAAGATCTATAAAGAACTTATTAGGGGCGCCTGGGTGGCTCAGTGGCTTAAAGCCTCTGCCTTCCGCTCAGGTCATGATCCCAGGGTCCTGGGATTGAGCTTCACATCTGGCTCTCTGCTCAGCAAGGAGCCTGCTTCCCCCGCAACCCCCCCACCTTTCTGCCTACTTGTGATCTGTCAAATAAATAAATAAAATCCTTAAAAAAAAAAAAAGAACTTATCAAACTTAACACCCCCAAAACAAATAATCCAGTCAAGAAATGGGCAGAAGACTTGAACAGATATTTCTCCAGACATCCAGATGGCCAACAGACACATGAAAAAAATGCTCCGCATCACTTGGCATCAGGGAACTACAAATCAAAACCATAATGAGACACCACCTCACACCAGTCAAAATGGCTAAAACAAACAACTCAGGAAACAACAAATGTTGGCAAGGATGTGGAGAAAGGGGAACCCCCTTACACTATTGGTGGAAATGCGACCTGGTACAGTTGCTCTGGAAAACAGTATGGAGATTCCTCAAGAAGTTAAAACTAGAGCTGCCCTGTGACCCAGCAATTGCATTACTAGGTATTTACTCCAAGGATACAAATGTATTGATCTGAAAGGGCACCTGCACCCCTAATATTTATGGCAGCAATGTCCACAATAGCCAAAGTGTGGAAAGCGCTGAGATGTCCATAGAGAGATGAATGGATAAAGAGGATGTGGTGTGTATATATACAATGGAATATTACTCAGCTATACTTACCATTTACATTGACATGGATGGAACTGGAGGGTTTGTGCTAAGTGAAATAAGTCGATCAGAGAAAGACAATTATCATTTGGTTTCACACATATGTGGAATGTAAGAGACAGTACACAGGACCATAGGGGGAAGAGAGGGAAACTGAATGGAAGGTCATCAGAGAGTGAGAGAAACCACAAGGTACTCTTAACTATAGGAAACATACTGAGGGTTGCTGGAGGGGAGGGGTAGACGGGATGGGGTAACTGGGTGATGGGCATTAAGGAGGGCAGGTGATGTGATGAGCCCTGGGTGTTATATGCAAATGATGAACTGCTGAACTCTACGTCTGAAACTAACGATGAACGATATGTTGGCTAACTGAATTTAAATAAAAATAAGAAAATGAGTTGAAGTTATCAGTATGTAAGTGGCCATGGTGGGGCTAGAGGAGGGGACACACCAATTATCCACATCAGGAAGGACACTGGCATGAGTTCAGTGCAACTGATGCCTAAATAGTGGTGAATGGAAAAATGAGGACTATAAAAAGATCGGAGGCGCAGGACAGATTTAGATTACGGAACACTTTGTGGGCTGTGCCAAGGAAATTATTCTGTTCATATGGGGGATTTCAATCTGGTGAGTGACGTGATCACATTTGTATTAGAATGGTAGTTTCTCTGGCAGCATGAAAGGCACAGAAACTGGAAGAATCATGTAGCGATCAAGGTAAAAGACCAATGATAGCTTAAAATATAGTAAAGGTAGTGTAATGTGTTGCGGAAGTTATGAACACTCCCAAGGACATTTAGGAGGTAGACTCAATCAAAATGGTGAGTAACAAAATGTGGACTGAACAAGAAAGTGGATTTGAGAAGGTGTGTTTTGAGCTCCTGTCAGTGAACAGAAAAGGTGAGGGACAGCGGGGGAGTGAAAGCCTATGGTTAGAGTGGTAGGGCCAGTGCGTAGAATAAAAAAGTCTAAAAATATAAACATGGCTTGGGATCACTGCTTTTACAGATTTTATTAAATATCCGGAAGTGATGCTTAATATATAGAACTTAATATTATAATGGTTGCCAGAGATGTAAATGAAAGTCTCTGGCTATAGCTACTTAATTAGAGAAGACACCTTGAAAGAGGACATGAAGAATGCCAGAAGAAGGAAACATAGTCCAAAATAAGGGACATTTGGTCAGAGAAAAAGACATATTTTCAGCTGATTTTTAACAATACTTTCTATTTCTACACTACTTTTGCTTTCAAAGCATACATCTCACAAGAAGCTAAATTAACTATAGTAACTATTGTTAGTAAACATAGAAGCCATCACAATTATTTATTTCAAAACCTGAAACTAGGACTCAAAAAAATGCTAGAACTTTAAGGCAAATAGTAAGTTTACATCAAAGGTTAGAATCTAGATCTTTGTTATCGGGTAACAATTTCTTTAGACATAAGCAAACTTTAGATGTGTAACAAGGATAAATATGAGTGGAACAATGAGCAAAATTCTTGGAAACGTTAAGTTAGGACTTTCTTTTCTACAAATGTGTCAAATACATGGTAAAATTAGTGTACCTTTCCCTAAAATTGGGAAATAGGAAAGCATCTTTTCCTAACTAGTATACAAAGGTTAAGTATGAAAAGAGTATATATTAATGCATAATTTAAACCAATTTTCAGTGTCAGAACTGTCGATACTCCCTGAGTGACTTCAATTTCTCTAGCTGTTGAGCCTTCCTACTATTTCTCTATTTGATAATCTTGTAATGCATAACTGATGCAACATAAAGGCTATAGTCATAAGAGTGGATCCATTTTTAAAAAATATTTATTTATTTAGTATAGAGAGAGAAAGAGCAGTGTCAGGGGAAGGGACAGCGAAGAGAGGGGGAGAGAGAGAACCTCAAGGACACTCCCTGCTGAGTTCAGAGCTAAAGGGGGAAGAGGGTTCGGCCTTGCTCCACTCGGGGCTTGATCTCATGACCCTGAGATTATGACCTGAGCCAAAATCAAGAGTTGGGGGTTGCCTGGGCAGTGGGTTAAAGCCTCTGCTTTTGGCTTAGGTCATGATCCCAGGGTCCTGGGATCGAGCCCCTTGGGCTCTCTGCTCGGTGGGGAGCCTGCTTCCTCCTCCTCTCTCTCTCTGCCTGCCTCTCTGCCTACTTGTGGTCTTTGTCTGTCAAATAAATAAAATCTTTAAAAAAAAAAATCAAAAGTTGGACAATTAACCGACTGAGCTACTTAGGTGCCCCTCAACTAACTTCTTTGATAAAACATCCAGAACATAGAGTTTTAAATGGTAGAGCATTTGGTAAATACACAATCTTTGTCTATGCCCTTCAATGCTTATGATATACTGAACCAACTGCAGCACTGACATCTAAACTCCGTTCCTGTTAACAATTTTAGTGTAGGCTTCAAGGATTTGCCTTAGTTTAATTCTCTTCTAAAACCCAACTGCAAATGTACTCACATCTACTGTAAATTGCTGTGTGGAAGAAATCCAATATTGCATGTTGCCAATTACCTCTGGTGGTCATTTATTTGTGGCTAGAGAGTTCCCAGAAGTACAAAATTTGGTATGCTTTAGGTTTATAAAAGGTTTAACTTAAGTTTCTAGTAAGTGATAAATACATCAAAGTAATGTAGTGATTTTATAATTCAAAGAATAAAAGATAAATTGACACATTTGATAAAAGTTTTTTTTTAAATAATATTATTTTAAAGACCAGATTCTTCCTAATGCGTACTTGTCTTCACAACATTAACTTCCTGCTCTTCTCCCTGTAGTGACCGTAAGTGATAGGGCAGGGATAAGAGGCCAGTGGAATTCTGTAATCAGAGCTAGTTCTGCATCTGTCCTTTCTTCCATGTCCTCCTTTTATGAGGATGTTCACATTGATTGGAAGCTTCTTGAAAGTTGGTCTTGATAATGTCTTCATAATCTTCTTGATAATTCCCAGCTTCTACATAGGGCAGCTACGGATTAAATGGGTTATCAATGAAGAGTTTTGATTATTGAACAGAAGGCACTAAATATGAAAGATAAGCTACTTATTTGTTTTTTTTTTAATTTTTTATTTTTTATAAACATATATTTTTATCCCCAGGGGTATTAAAAGTAATAAAGATGCCAGATAGGTAAATACTTAATAGAAAGCATAACTGATTTTTAAGTTGGCCGTTCCTATAAATATCTGGCAAAGGAATAAAGTTTCAAATCATATACACAGTGAGATGCTTAATTATGAAATAAATAATTTGAAATTTAAAAAAGAAGTTTTTCTAGGTACCATCTACTACAGTTCTTTGTTAACCTAAAGGAAATGTGGACTTATCACTGCCTAAGAAAGGACAACATATTTCTATCATACCTTGGGTCTTGATTGTTAGAGAATAATTTTTAAGTTTAATATAGTGTTATGGTCATGGAAAGAGATGTTTCATGGGTCCTCTGGAGTGTCTGGAATTATTCACTTTAAGAAAAACCTAATGTTAAAAATTTGAATTACTTGGCAATCTCTTTCAAATTCTATTGGGTCAACCCCAGAAAGTATTGAGAGTCACTGTTTCTTATTTATTTATAAGTTAAAGCAGCCAAGGCAGATCAAACAGTGGCCAGATCTCCACAACCATTTGTTAGGCACAGACAGCAAATTATCAAAAGCTGTTTGAATGAATATAATTACCTATTGGCATGCAATGCCCCTTTACATTCTCAAATGATGATAGCTGGATGAATAGAGGCCTATCATAGTCCTTCACTATTATTTCTGACTAGTAATTTGTTGAGAGAGCCATGTTTATATAAACAAACATACACAGATTTTGCTATTTTTGCAGTGTAGCATCTGATGGTGTGTACATGTTTATTGTACATGTGGGTGTACACAAAATGCCCACATACATAACTAGACACATGATACACACACTCTACTTGGTCTTTTATCAAAGTTAGTAGCACAGACATTAACTGACCTGAAGCATTAGGATAATAGCATCTGCCACATCTTTTGTCCCACTGAATCAACCTTGAATATTCTGCAAGTTTTTGCCCACACCAATGGCTTCACCAAATTCCTAAAGTCTCAGAGAGGAATGTATTCACCAGCTGCTGAATACAGCCCCGTTAGGGCTCCACCATTATTATGTGGGGAAACATACTGTTTTTAATGGAAACTATTTCTTTGAGAACTTGGAAAATCTTTCTCTTTCTCTTACTGAATAATAATTTCCTGAAGGGAGTCTAATATTTATATTCTATAAATATTTTAAAATAAAACCACAGCAATAAAACAGACCTAACATTAAATAGCAATTAGTTAGACTTTCCACTAAAATCAAGCCAGCTCAAAATATTATAAAAATGGCTAGCAAATGATGGCAGATATAGAATTCCTGAAATCTAAGCTATGATGAATATTTGGTAGCTAGATGCCAGCTTGGTGGCCAAGGGCTGTGTTCTGTCTCTCCACAGGCTACAGAAGTAGGACTAGAAATGAAAGACAGATGAAAGTGGGCTGCACCGTATACACATTGTGAAAACCATGATTAAGGTTTTCAGCAAAAATTTCTAGTAACTCACCATGTACCCTAACCCTACACAAGATGTAGTAAATGTAGGAGTGAATAAGACATCTAGTTCCTGATCTCATGATGTCAATCAGTAATAAGCAAGTAAATATTTAAATGCTTAAAGATTGTGATGGATATTGAGCGAAATAAACAGGTGAATAAGACAGGGAAGAACTGTGGGGAGCTAGTTTAAATACAGTGGTCAGGGAAGGCACCTTTTAGAATGTCACCCTTTAGCTGAGATTGGGAAAATGAGGAGGAGTCAGCTATGAAAAGCTAAGGGAGGGAGAGTATTCCAGGTGGAGCATCAGCAAGGGAAAGGATTTAAAGCCTTTGGGAAAGAACCAGGCAAAAGCAACAGCACTAGGGGAACCCATGAAGCTGCAGCACTGTGAATGGTAAGAGATGAGTTTAGAGAAGGAGGGTAGAGCCAGGTCCTGCAGAACCTTGCGGACCTAGGTAAATAGCTGGGATTGCGTGCCAACTCTGTATAGATTCTGCATTGCTAAGTGAATATCAGAACGAAAGGAAAGAACACATTTTGCCCAACATAATCATTCACTTTGATTTTTGTTAATTTTATGGATCGTGAAATGGAAATAGCATCTTGTATTCCTTGAAAACATGTTGTTTTATCAAATTTTATATTAGAGGAGAATGTTCTGACTGGCCTGACAACATAGAGATTTATAGTCAGATTCTAATCTTTGAGGAGACTGTGCATCAATCTACATGTTCTTTGCTCTTGGAAATAGTTCATTTCTCCTTTCTCAAGCAGTAATTTTAGTTTGCTTCGGAGTTTTACATTTTTGTTCTCTTTTCCTGGAGTGTGTGTGTGGGGGGGGATAGTGGTGGTGGAAAAGACACACAGGAAAATTATGAAATATATAAGAGGTTATAAGAACAAATAAGGAGAATAAAAATAAAACATTTTGCAATCTTACATATAATCGTTT
The DNA here is from genome assembly GCF_022355385.1 of Mustela nigripes. Classification (NCBI taxonomy): domain Eukaryota; kingdom Metazoa; phylum Chordata; class Mammalia; order Carnivora; family Mustelidae; genus Mustela; species Mustela nigripes. The sequence goes on along the minus strand of NC_081561.1, from coordinate 76,580,339 downwards.
CTGTATTTTCCTGAATTCTTGCCATTAGTGATGAACATTGACAAAGTCTAGGTAATTGAGAGGAACAGCATTACTGTTTTTATTTCTAATCTTCCTTTTAAAATGTCTATGTTATTTCTTTTTTCCATTAAATAGATTAATAGCTTGTGGGCTAATTCCAAAGCTGATTCTTCAAAAGTAGTGAAAACCATATTAGTTTTCCTGTGACCTACCAGATAGCTATAGTTGATTCTGCTGTTGACACTGCAACAGAAAGCATTTTGTACAACCAAAAAATAGTGTTTTTTTTTTTCCTAACCACAAGTCGAAATTTATCACAAGGTTAATGCACCCTTGCTATGGGTGTAAAATGTAAGGTACTAAATCAGCATCTCCAGCTGTAGCTAAGGGAGGGAAAGCTTCCCTTTTTCCAAGTGGCCATGTTCCCAAGTGGAGGTGAAGAGAGGACAAGAGGGAGTGGATAGGGGTAATGAAGACCCAGATTCCATAGAGAGCCAGGACCTGTTGATGAGTTAGTGGGTGGTAATAACAGCATTTTTCAGGAGACAGATCCAACAGTGTTCATCCAACAGTGGGAATCATTATGTGCTCTGGTCTGGCTGAGTGAGCCATTCCCCCCCACCTTTTTTTTTTTTTTTTAAAGGAGAGAATTAATTAGAAATCAACATAAACAGAAAATGTGATAGTTTAATGGTAATGAACCTGCATGCGTGTTATTCCATAACTACTAAGTTTGTATTCTTGAACAAAACAAACTTCAGTTTGTGCTAAAAACAAACTCGACTTTGTTATATGATGAATCAACTTGGATATTCTTGCCACATAGCATGCTGAAGTAGCATATTGATGGCTGAGGTCTTAGCATAAGCAGACAGCAGGCGAAAGACCTGCGGTATTTTAACAGGCACAAGGAGATGTGAAAATAGTGGGTATACCATTAAATAAATCCAGCTTTATGCGACCCATCTAAAATCCTGAGCAGGAAAAATAAGTGGATGTTTCTCCTAGAGTCACAAAATTGCTGACAGAGCAGAAGGTGCTGATACACACCTTTGTGAATTTGATTCATTTTTGTACTTCATGAGTCCTACACACTTCCCAGAGGAGCACAGGGACTGGGAGGTGGTGGGCTGGCTTTGGACTCAAACAGAGTTTTGAGATTTACTAGCTGAATAGCCAAAATTTATCTCTTTATTCAGCTACTCATTTAGACAATTAAACTCTCCAACATCCACACACAGTGAATGAACACCTGAACAGGAATAAAACCAATCATCTGTATCAAGAAGTTCACAGTCTGGTTAGACACAAGTAGCTTTTTGAACCTAAGCTTTCTTATCTGTAATGTGGGAATATCTACTTGATAGGTACTGGAGGGATTAAATGGGATCACATGTAAGCACCTAGCACTCTTGCAAGCACTTGTAACAAGTCAGTATGCGCAAGGCATTTTGTTTTACCCAGGAAGTACTAAGTATAACCTTGTACTAGTTCCACTCTTCTTCAAGGCAGCTGTGAAGCTTCAGTCAATAAGGACTCAAAAACCTTCAAGCAAGGAGACTGGAGAGAGGGCAGATGTTGATGCTGCTTCTAACACAGATTTGGGGAAATTTGGAGAGCCAAGGACTCACTAACAGTCATAATAAGAGACTACTTTTTAAGGATCACAGATGCAGCTTTTAGTGAGTATCAGATATGGTGCTCTCACCCCACATTCTGGGCAAGAAGTCCTCTGGGACTCTAGCAACCCACTGAAGACAAGGACGTGCTCAAACATACCGAAAGAGGTACAGTGTGCCATGGAAATGATACCAGAATGGTATAAAGAACCTGACAGTCTTTGCCAGTGAGGTTTTAAAATTTTACTGTGTGTAAAACTGAGCCAGAGTACGTTTTATTAATGTGAATGCATAGGTTTCATTCTAAAAAATTCTGATTCAGGAGTGAAGTGGTGGGCCCAGGGGCACCTATAAGAAGCTCTTCATGTGAATGTGACACAGGTGATACAGATACCTTACTTTTAGTTATCACATCCTTGCCATTTTCATGAATAAGTATTTATTCAGCGATAACTCTTACAGGGACTCAGAAACAAAACATAGTCTCCAAGAAGCCTACAATACAGTTGGTAAAACAGTCTTTTTTATTTTTTAAGGCCCATCAATATATAGACTAGAAATTGTAGCACAGCAGAAATTCCAAGGCACGGGCAGTTGCGGATGGCTAAGGTATGTGAAGATGCCAGGCAGCAGTCAGGAACAGTGATGGGACTTGAAGGAAAAGAACTTTGACAAATAGAAAGGGAAGAAGAGAGTGTTAGGAGCAAGAGTGTTATGCATGGATACATAAAGAAGATTTGGGAGAACGGTGAATATAACTGTGGAATTTAAAAGGATTTTAGATCTCTTCCTTTTCTAGTTTCAGATGAGAACACTGTGGACCACATAGTTTATTAGCTTCTAGTGATAGAATAGTAAAACTTTGGAAGTTTAGAGGGATTTAGTTCAAACAGCCTCCCCAGAAGAGTCCATTTAATCATGTCTAGTAAAACAAATCTTGTGTTTTGGGGGCATCCAGTATAATTATTTTATAGCATCTCTATATACTGAACATCTTAAAACATCTCCCTATTTTGAACATAAACCTGCCTGTCTTTCAGGAAGTTCTAGTACCATAGAGCACACCCAATACATTTTCTCCTTTTTCTTTAAGAGAGTTTGTTAAATAGTGCTTGGTGCTTTGGATGGAAAGGTGGATAAAACCTGAGTCTGAAGTATGGTGAGAGACCATAAACAGAGTAAAGCCAGGGTGGCAAATATTACATACAAGGCCTCAGCAGAAAGGAGACAACTAACCATCTGGAACCACCTACATGGGAATCCTGACGTTTGAGCTGGATTTTGAGAAATATGGGGACACTGGATGGGGGCTTGAATTTAATCTTTCATAGAACTTGAAGGAACTGTTTATAGACAAATCAGCAACACGACTTAATTTGGTGTTAAGCAAATACTCTGATGACAAATAGAAGAATTTCTGGGGAGGGGAAAACTCAAACTCAACACACACAAAACAGACAATCATATCAAAAAAAGGGCAGAAGATATGAACGGACACTTCTCCAATGAAGACATACAAATGGATATCAGACATATGAAAAAATGTTCATCGTCACTAGCCATCAGGGAGATTCAAATTAAAACCATATTGAGATATCACCTTACACCAGTTAGAATGGCCAAAATTAGCAAGACAGGAAACATGTGTTGGAAGGGATGTGGAGAAAGGGGAACGCTCTTACACTGTTGGTGGGAATGCAAGTTGCTGCAGCCTCTTTGGAGAACAGTGTGGAGATTCCGCAAGAAATTAAAAATAGAACTTCCCTATGACCCTGCAATTGCACTACTGGGTATTTACCCCAAAGATACAGATGTAGTGAAAAGAAGGGCTATCTGTACCCCAATGTTTATAGCAGCAATGGCCACGGTCGCCAAACTGTGGAAAGAACCAAGATGCCCTTCAATGGATGAATGGATAAGGAAGATGTGGTCCATATACATTATGGAGATTTATGCCTCCATCAGAAAGGATGAATACCCAACTTTTGTAGCAACATGGATGGGACTGGAAGAGATGATGCTGAGTGAAATAATTCAAGCAGAGTGAGTCAATTATCATATGGTTTCACTTATTTGTGGAGCATAACAAATAGCATTGAGGACAAGGGGAGATGGAAATGAGAAGGGAGTTGGGGGAAATTGGAGGGGGAGTGACCCATGAGAGACTATGGACTCTGAAAAACAATCTGAGGGGTTTGAATTGGCGGGGGGCGGGTGGGAGGTTGCAGTATCAGGTGGTGGGTATTAGAGAGGGCACAGATTGCATGGAGCACTGGGTGTAGTGCAAAAATAATGAATACTGTTATGCTGAAAATAAATAAAAAATAAATTTAAAAAAAAGTTAATGGGATGTTATGTTATGTTTGATAACTGGCACTGCTGTTGGCTGAATTAGAACAGCACTAATGGGAGTAATGTGAGAAGAGGGGATGGATTTTAAAGTTATCTCCAAAGAAGAATGGGCAAGGTTGACAGGATTTGACAATCAATTTTAAACAGACAAATGAAAAGAAAACTAATAAATGGATAAACAAAGGAATAACAAATGTTGACTGTGTTTCTAAGTGGGGAGATGAGGAACAAAATGATGTAATTGACTGAGATACAGGGATTCAGAAATATCCAATTAGAAGGGCAGGGGCCTGAAGGAGGGAAAAAAAGCAGGTAAAAATGACTATATTGAGGTCCTAAGGGCTGGACTTGTCTTTTCTCCTTTTTTATCCCAAAGAGATAGCCCAGGACTATGCATATTGATGCGTTCATAATAAATCATATAGAACAAATAAATCCCTTAGTTTTATAAAAAATAAACCCATCCAAAATCAAGAACTGAGACTTATAGAAATTTGGTGCCCTCACAAGAAAGGATCACCTAGCCTTGGTGGCACTCTTCAGAGGTTTTTTGATTTCACTAAAACATAAAATTTATGGACAGAAATAAAGGGGAGCAAAAGTTAAGACCAAACATCAGGATCATGAATAGTAGGCTATGGAGTTTACTGTGAAGATAACAAGGAAACATTACGGTTTTGAAAGATGGAATTTTAGGGAATGTTCATACATTATAGGAATTCAGAAAACAAAGTTGGGGGGATTCTTCTAACCCAGCATTTCAGCCATCGCACCTGAGTATGCATGAATTTAGGTGTGGAATCTGAGTGCTTTCCAAAGCCAGAGAGCCAAATGCTGGAGCTAAGCTTAGTTTCTTACGGCATCAATATCCAATTACATTTTCCAGAGTTTGAGATCCCTGATGTTCAATTCTGGTGACAGTCACTGGGGAGACAGGACCTGTGAAGTCAGTCAGGAAAACTGCCCAGGGTAGGAGCAAAGACACCTGCCAAATATTCCTCTGGCTTTCTGCCTACCTCACTAGATAAAACATATTTTCCTATGGTCCATTATAAATAATCACTCTTGAGATGCCTGGGTGGCTCAGTTGGTTAAGCAACTGAAACTGCCTTTGGCTTAGGTCATGATTCTGGAGCCCCTGGATTCAGTCCCACATTGGGCTCCCTGATCACCGGGAGGCTGCTTCTTCCTCTGATCTCTCCCATATCATGCTCTCTCTCTCTCTCTTTCTCAAATAAATTCTTAAATAAAAACAATCACTCTACATTGAGACTACAGAACCAAAACCTTTTGTTACAAAAGAGACACAACATAGCTCATTTTGCTTCATATCCCCGACAGGCATGCTGGTTTGGACACCGTACCACCAGAAAGTGCACTGATCAATTTTTATTAGGGAGCTGATTTCAGGAACCTAATTCGTTATTCTTTTTTTTTTTTTTAAAGACTTTATTTATTTATTTAACAGAGAGAGAGAGAGAGAGAGAGAGAGAGAGAGAGATTACAAGTAGGCAGAGAGAGAAAATGAAGCAGGCTCCCCACAGAACAGAGAGCCCGATGTGGGGCTCTATCCCTGGACCCTGAGATCATGACCCGAGCCGAAGGCAGAGGCTTTAACCCACTGAACCATCCAGGTGCCCCTCATTATTCTATATCTAACAAAAATACTAATTATAGATGGTGAAATAGCAAAATAGGAATGGTCTTTTTAAAATCATTTAACAGAATGTTTTGGCAGTCCTCTCCCTTCTCCAAAGTTTTGCTTTTCAGTTTCAGTTATCTGTGGAAACCATATTTTGGGAGCAAACGAGCCTCCTAACATAGTGACAGAAGGTCTATTGTAGCCTAATGTTTATGTTATTCGCCTCACTTTATCTCATCATGTAGACATTTTGTCATCTTACATCATCACGAGAAGAAGGCAGGAGCATAGAGTAAAATAAAATATTTTGAGGGAGAGCACATTTACATTACTTTTATTACAGTATGTCGTTATAATTGTTCTATTTTATTATTAGTTATTGCTGTTCAACTTCTTACTGTGCCTAATTTACAAATTTTAACATAGGTAGGTATGTGTAGAAAAAAAAACAGTACATATAGGGTTTGGTACCATCCCTGGTTTCAGGCATCCACTTGGGGGGTTTTGGAATGTGTTCCCTGAAGATAAGGAGGGACAAATGTATATTACTACAAGTCTCTATTTTTAGTTTCTTTTAGTTTATAAGGACCATTAGAGGAGCCATGAGCTTAGATTTTATTTTTAGATTTGATAGCATTTTTGTTCAGTCTTTAAAATGGCTAATTTAGCAGCCTTTTCCCTCAGCATCTATTTTCCCGTGGATGGGCTCACACATGGATATTTAAAGGAAAGGACCTTAATGATCCACCAATTCACCTTATCAGCCAGTAAGAATACTGAAATCCATAATAGAGATTTCCCTAATTTACATGCTTTTATTGTCACACACCAAGGAAATTATACTAATAGGAGGAACTTCACAGGAGATAAATAGGGATCGTGGTCACAAAGGAAAGGCCATGGACTGTAGTAAAACAGAACAAATATGCCCCTTTCAGAAATTTGAGATTGAGTTCTGCTCAAATTTACTAGCTTTGTGACACTATACAAATCACTTAACATCTTTAAGCTTGACCTATAAAACGAGAATGGTAAAACCTGCTCACCCATTTCAGGGGGGTATTGAAAAACTCAAATGAGACAATGTTCATAAACTGTGCAAAATTATATTGATATGTTATAGTTAACAGTGGGCGTAAGTGATACTTGACCAACTAGGGCCAGACTGGAATCTAATCATTCCCAAGAACAGACTAGGAATACATTTGATGAGAAAACTGACAAGTGTATTTGACGAGAATATGTGTAACTGGTTTGTTGTTTTAAACTGTGCCCTGATATGAGTCATGTTAGACTAGGGTAACAGGTTGTAGTTAACTTTTTAGATTTGGATCTCATGGAGTAAGGAAATAAGGAGTCTGTGAAGTAAGTGTTGATCCAGTGAGCAGATAATTCTCTTTGAAATGACCATTAATTAAACAAATAAGAATCAGATTGCCAGAAGAGCCACAGAACGCATCTCTGGAAGGCCATCCTGCGAACCTATCTGCTCTGTGGCCTTTGGTGTTACAGAATGGCCAAGGGAGTTGTTTCTACTCTCGGGTCCACTACAAAAAGACTACAGTCAGCTACCTACTTCCCTGGACTCTTTTTTCCTTAAGTAATTTGAGGGGATTATGCTGCATACACTACTCACCAAAATCTTCCTACCTACTAAAACATGTTGTTTTACTTACCTACTAAACACGTGCTCTTTCTCTAATATTTTCTATTGACACAAATGGCATCAAACCATTCCCAAAGCTAAGATTCTAGAAGCCCCACTCACCCTCAACTCCAACCACTCCTCCCTATGGAGTCTACATCTTTAGCTCAGAGAGCTCCCATCTTTCCACTTCCCACCAGGACTACTGCTACCGTTTAGCAATTAGAGCGATCTTTTAGGAACAATCGTTAAGATTTTATCAGGCCCCTGCTTTAAAAATGGCTTAAAGGCTTCTCACTGCTCTTCCCAAGTAACCACTTCTGCCAGCTCAGTTTACTCTCTCTCAACCTCATTTCTTGTCTAAGGAGCCATTTGTAGTACCCTCTCAGGTGCAGAGAGAACTCCCCCTCATTTAATCCTCCCGCACTGTCTTCTTGATGAAAAGCAGAGCTTAATGAGAAAGCTGTCCTTTGAGTCAGAAGATCTGGGTATACTCTTATGTCTACCATTGCTGGCTGCTGCCACTTTGGTCAGTTGCTTAATGGTTTGGGGCCTCAGTTTCTTCATTTTTAAAACAGTTAAAATATGTTGTGAGGTTTACAAGAGATAATACCCATAAAAGCACCTGGCTTTCACAAGTTAGTACTAACATACAGAAAAGAACTAGAACGTGCTATTTCCAAGGCTCTGAATTCTGGCAACTGACCTCTTTAAAGCTATCAGTTGATGTTAGGAAAGGTCATCAACAAACTTACATAAGAAATCCAAAAACATGTTGATATGTGTTGGCCAAAGTGGTGCCTTAAGCAGTCTGGAAGCTATGTCCCATGTCCTATGTCAAGGGGTGACCATGAGAGGTTTGAAAAATGCCTCCGTGAGATGGACAAAAATGCACTATTTTTAAACACACAATATTTTAGTATTTGTTTGGTAAAAGTAATTCCAGTTAATGAACTAGCATGGAAAGTTCAACTATAGAAATTAGTCAATGTGCTGAAAAGGGAAATTTGCTCAGCCAAACTATGTCATTCCCTTACAAGCTTTACCTAACAATGCCAACTACGTTTATAGTATGCATAGCATACTTCCTATGATTGTCACAGACGTCATGCTGAACGATGACTCTTATCCATTGGTCATAAATTTTCAGACAAGATAATACTGGGAGGCCCAATAAATTCCAGTGTTTTCTGTTGATCTTCCTTCCACCTTCCTGCCTCATCCTCACGTGCTGTCTGGTATCCTTGTTTTCCAGAGAAAAATCTGGGTGTGCATTGGCTCATTTGTAAACCTTCTCATTAATTTCCAATTCTGTTTAAACAAGCCTTAAAAAGAAATGTTATACAACTTAGAAAGAATATCTAACAGCTCTGATTAATCTTCAGCCGAATAATGTTTAATTCTTTCTTTAAATTTTAAATTTTTCTTTAAATTAATGTTTAATTCTCTTTCTTTAAGCATTGTGACATGCCACAAAGGTAGGTTTGATGTGTGTTGTGCTGACTTAATCTTAGCACATACTAAATGTTCAGTAAATCACTGCTGAATGAATTTATGCTGTTTTAATTAGGACCAAGTTTAATTTCAATTTTTCCTCATATTTTTCTCCCAAAAGAATTTTGTTTTCACTTGTTGGCTTTAAAAAAATAATCATGTAAAAAACTCCCTGAAAGTATAAAGAAAAACTCACACTTCTGAATTGAAGCCCTAACTCCACATTCTTGAAGTTCTGACTGACAACTATCTAAGGATACAGCATGCTACAAGAAGGAAAAGGAAGAGCTCTTTGATTTTCCTGGTGGCGGGGGGTGGGGGGGCTGGGGGTGACTCTGAGATCAGTCTCTTGGTTTCGGATAAGTAAAAGATCAGGACTCTCATTTTATAGTGGGAGCAATGCAATCATAGACTAAATAAATGGTATTTATTTAGTACACAGCAGAATGTTATTAGAAATATACAGCAGAATGTTATTAGAAATCAAACCATCTGCCCCCTAAGATGTGATTTTTTGAACTATAGTCCAAACTTCAGAAGATCTGGATCCGAAAAAGGCAATCAGAAAGATGTTATTCTTCTGCAATTAAGTTTATGAAATTTCCATTTCTTCTCCCATTAATTTCTTTCATTATTTTCTTTGCTAAATTGTGGATAAATTTGGGATTCAAATGGGATTCAGGTGAAGACTCAGCAGTGAGTGATTGTCATTACACATTTGAAGCAAAACAGGAAAAGTAAAATCTCATTGTAGATATTTTAGTAGCATTATTTACATAGCATCTTTTTTCTAGAGTGCTTTTCCACAGGGGGGAAAAATCCCATGTAAAAAAAAAAAATCCTATTTCTATGAAGAAAGGAAACAGCATATACTAATGAGAAATCTGAGATAGTGACAACAATAAATAAAGGAAGTGAATTAAAATTCAAAGCTTTTTAGATTTTAGTGTAGGCTCTAAATCATCAAAAGTAGGGAGAAATAATAACTAGTCAAAAGAATATGCACCTTTTCTAGTCAGTATCATAGTATTCATTAATAGTATATAAATAACGTAAAATTCAGTCAATGAAGCCTCTGAAGCTTTCAATTACTTAGCTATGTTATCCCCTAGTACATAGAAATACCTGAAAATACTATGCAAACAGGAAAGGGCAGAGTGGAACATGAGGCGGGGGGGGGGGGGGGCTCTGACCCCTTGAGCCTAGGGTAGCAACCTATTTTAACAAGTGATATTTGATGTAAGCACCAGAGCCTAGCCATTACTCCTCTTCATAGTCTTTAAATAATAATAGAGAAACTAGAGCGTATATAAGACAGGATCTCAGATGTATTACTTTATTTGGGAGGGGACATGGAGAAATAGGTAAGAACAGCTTTTGAACATGTTGATAAAGAGAGCTGTAATCACTGATCCCCCATCTTTTTAAACCATGAGAATACCAGTAGCAAATTCTTATTATTTTTAGCTTAAATTAACTCATTTCCCCTATATTCTGTGCAAATGAAACCACATCTCTATAGTGATAAGTTAAAATAAAATTTTGCAATTCACATTTGGTACAGTTAATGTAATTCCTGTCTTGATTCTTTTACCCTTAGTCTTTTCCAGTATATTGGAATCTGTACATCAGACAGCATAAAGCCTGCTGTTGCAAACATTAATAAGATCTATCATTTAGGAGCAGCTACTTACACTTTGTTTAGTTTCTAATGGAAAGGATTTCTCTAAATATTTACACCAGAACAGTTGTCAGAATGAATCCTGCAAACTTGCTGGCATACTCCCAGGAGCAGGGAACTGGCACGGGGGAAGGGAGATTCCTGGTCCCTGGTCCTATAATTTTAAGCAGTCCTAGAATTTCAGGGAGCCACTGATAGAATATGAAGGGTTTGTATTAACAAAAAGGTACTTCAGTGTGTAGCTCAATTCAAGTATTTCAACAGCCACTGTTGTTTATTCTTCTTGTAAAAATGACTCTCCATTTGCTTCAGATTTAAAGGGATTATTTAGGTTTCAGCGACCCAGCAAATAAATTGTATATGAGAAAAGAAATGTGTACACGAAGTGTGAAGAAACACCAAAGTTGTTTTGTTCAATGGCTCCCAAGGTGCTTAATATATAGAAATGACTTGTTGCTCCCATGAGCTGCTGAGTAAGAGTTAACATGCAAGACTTAGACAAGAGAGAACTGAAATCTGCCAAGATAAATGCTGCAGTTTTATAAATTAACTCAGCTGTCTATTTATTTTTTTCTTTGGAAGATTCTAAAATTAAGACTGTTCAACTCATCTTCGTATTGGTTTGGAATTTGGAGAGTATTTGAAGAAGTGATTTGGGGCTAGGAAGGGTAGAGAAAACATCCTGCACTGGAAAATCTTGGCAAGTATCATCTGAAACGTGTTCTTACCTGATGAACGGTAGCACTTGTGCCCCTCAGCCTGTTAAGAGGTTTGGTTAAAAACTATTACATAAAGCTTTCTGGGATTAAAAAGCTCTCCATTATAGTATGGGCAATATATTAAAGTCGGAGGCAGTTTTAATGAATTTCTGAAATGTCAGTGAGATGTCCACATGGGTGCTGAAAATGGCCGTGGTAGCCTGAAATGGCTGGGAGCTCCTTCTTCTAGAACTCTCCTTTAGTCTATGAGAAATTAAACTTTGAGGTATGCACACAGAATGCTCACAAGTCTGAAAACACACATGAATCAGGGCTGGGTCCGGGAAGCGCATGCTGGGTGGAATGGCACATGCTACTGATTATTGATACTAGGGTCAAGTATGCATCGACATGATCCTGCAAGTGTAAATGGCTTCCAAGGGAATCCCATTGATTTATGTTTACAGCTTGGATCTGCATCAAGCTCTGAACAGAACTGGAAAGCTGGGTGGATGTCTTGGAAATGTGCTATAGGAAAGAGAGATTGCCCTTTCTTTGTAGAAGGGGCTTAAGAGTTATGAGGATGACATGAAGTGACCGGGTAAATGAAGGGCAGAGGAGCTGGAGATGCCACCTGTGGGCTTTTTCTCTTGTTACCAAACAGTAATGAAGGTCCATTTGGACTTAGATCAACAAATATGTCATAAATTGGAAAAGCATGACTGAATTCTGTAAGAAACAAATCTTCAGCAGCTCAGTATGTGCTCACATAGTTTGTGGCCAAGCAGCATTTGTCTGTATCTTTTGTATTTCCTGGCAGAAACGACATGCCACCAAAAAGTAGTGACACAAGTAAATATAGGCTACAGTCTTTTTTTTTTTTTTTTAAGATTTTACTTATTTATTTGAGAGAGAGAGAGAGAGAGAGCATGAGCAGGGGGCAGGGGCAGAGGGAGAAGTAGGCTCCCCACTGAGCAGTGAGTACAATGAGTACAGATTGATTCCAATCCTGACCCGCGCAGCAGATGCTTAATTGCTTAACTGACGGAGCCACCCAGGCACCCCTAAAGGTTATAGTCTTGCTGCTAAGTCTTTAAAAAATAGAATCTTCTTTTCTTAGTCTGTCTCATGGTCAAATTCAAGACCAAAGAAAATCAAAAATATAGTGCCACTAAACTGGTGATACCATATCGACTGCTGGTCATTGTAACTCTTCAGTGTGCACAGCGCAGGAGGTCAGGGTTTGTTAGCCAAATGTTACCTGGAGATTGCTAGTTGCCCCAGAAGGCTGGTCAGAAAAAAAAAACCTGCCTGCCTGCCTCTCTGTGGACTTAAGATAAACAATATCACCCAGCCATATGTTTAAACAAAAAGAGCCACTGACCCAAAGTCATAGGAATATTGAAATATACTGAAATTATTCTGCATTATAAAGGAATGTTAACCTACCACATTTAAGGGCAGTGAACAGTGGGATCCATCACATGAGGTAGACAGCGTATCTTTTCTGGATGTCTGAGGCAATGCCAGTAGTTTCCAAGGCGGACTTGCACTTAGGTTATTAAGCACAGATGGCATTTGTGCTGTATGAATATATTCCTATAAAAAGGTTTAACAATCTTCTAATTTCTAACATATTCAAAGTTTAAAATTAGAGCACCACTTACTGATAACTTCTCCTTAGCTACTTACAGCATCATGTTTCTAAATGGTATTCTTTTCAGTACAAGAAATCCTAAGTGCACTCTTGGCCCTTTCTGAGCTCTGGAGGTTTTAGAACCCCTGTCCTGGAAATGTACTACAATTTTCTTATTTCCAAATGTTACTTCATCTGAACTGACTTTAGGATGTTTACAGGGGATCTCTTCCCTTCCCATCCTAATCAGACACTTCTTTTACAAAGCCTTAGACTAAACTCCTGAGGTTCTTTTTATCTACTGAGGGAGGGAGGAGAGAACTTGCAACTGGAGACAGCAGGAATTTTGCACGTGTGCATTTGCCCCCCTGCAGGCAGACAAAGTGGTTGTTAAGATGATGGTGACATGATCTGTGCATGTATAGGGGCATATTTTGATCTCTTGCCTGCTTAAGGTGAATAATCTATTGAAGAAAAAAATTGGTGGAAAAGCATTGTTTTCTGGTGGATTTCCTGCTCTCCATAACTCATGATTGCTCCCAATCCTTAGGGACAAGTAACTAGGTCTGACCACGGGGCAGTGGCTCAAGTGTGCTGTGATGACCCTCCTCCCCAGGAGCCTGGCTTTCCTCAGTCTAATTACTTTTGGCAATTGTGGTTATTGGGATTTGGCCTAGTGACTCACTAGAACCCGAATTCTCCCAAGGAGCCCCCTTAACAAGCAGAATTAAGTCTGACAGGAAGCCCAGACTTCCACTTTGCTTTTACATGGAGACTTCCCTGGTTTATGACAAGGTTTGGAAATCCTTCATGGACTAGGAAAGAATAATAAATGAGACGTGATGAAGATAACCACCCAAAGGAGAGCATATTAGGAGAGGAGTAAAAGCAGTAAGTTCACAAATAAACAACCCACCACAAAACTTAACCCACTGAGATGGAGTTAAAACTACGTTATTTATAGTAGTTTTACCGATCAACAGTAGTCAATCTGGAGTTAGTCAGGAATCGTAGAAACTATAAAAGAAAAGAATGTTTATTTCTTGTTAGGCAGTTTTCTAACCATGACGTGTTTTCTGAAGACAAAGAGTACTCTGGGGCACATTACCAATCATCTGGTAAGACCTGAGAACAGTTGTTTATCATTAAGTAGCTTTGAAAAAAATTTTGGTATGGCTGATACCCCATCTTTTATCCATTTAGTGCCTCACTCAGCCACGGGAGGATTCAGCAGCAAGCACATCCCCCTCTGGTTGCCCCTCGCCCAGTCGCACTGTTCTTGTCCTAGGAAGTCAGTGTCTGTTAAACTCAGTATCATGTCTTACTGTGTGCACTTTGTTTGCTCTCTTTTCTTAGACTCTCTGGCTGAGACAATTCCCTATCAGACAATCTTGTCTGCACTGGTCAGTGCCACAAGTTTAACAATACTCTACTGATAAACAATAGGAGGTTATCAGACTACTTTATATTTTAAACCACTATCTGCTCAGATGATGTTATATCTCATCTCTTACCACACCCCACACAAGTCCATTTTGTTTGTCTAACCCCCATGAAACTGGAATTGTTTTTAACAGTTGCCCAGCTGTAATAGTTATTCTTGAATTAAGGGTCCAATAGTAGTTCTCAGTCTTGGGTGCAAAATCATCAGGACTGCCTAGGAAAACACAAATGTGCAGGCCACATCCCCAGAGATTGTTTCATTTGGTCAAGGGTGGAGTCTGTCTTTTTGGTTGGTGTGTGTGTGTGTGTGTGTGTTTATATTTTTTGTTTTAAAGATCCCCAGGTGATTCTAATTTGAAATCAGGTTTGAAAATTACTGTACCAAGGCCTATAAATAAAGAATTTGGAGTGGAGGTTACTTTTAATACTCATGGTAAAAGTAATATAAATAGCAGATTCTATGAAGCACCATAAAGATGACTTTTCTGGAAAACAAAAAACTAGCCAGTGAAATATCTATTGTGGTTGTAAATTACATAGAAGGATTTTGATATTTAACTGTGAAATTATAGACTTTGCCACATCCTCATGCCTAAGTTAATCTTCTCTTGGATATGCACAAGGCAGATGAGAAGAATAGTCTTGCAGTATTTCATATAAAATGTGCTATTCTATTGCTCCTAAGGAAGAAAATCAGCAACTTCTTATGTTTAAAAACCATCAATAGGGTAAGTTTAAGGAAAGAGAGCAAAGGGGTAGAAAAAAAAGAAAGAGAAATGGGAGAATGTACTAGAATACCAGAAGTAACCTCTGTAGTAAATGTTTGGGAAACACTTGTGGTTGATTAAATGAGGAGGAAGAAAGAATGAGCAAAGAGAGAGTAAGGGAAAGAAAAGGTGAGGTGGGGTTTGAGAAAATGAACTTACGACTGCCCTAAGTACTAATCCCAGTAGTTGAGGAGATGTGAAGAAATCAGAGAAGGACACAGGCTTGGAAGCCTAACCTGGGCTGAAATCCCAGGCCCAGCACGTCTTTGTTGAGTGACCTCAGGTGACTAACATGGGGCTACTGACACCATCCTTACAGGGTAAGTCTGAGGACTAGATGAGATAAACTTCTGCGAAAACATCAAGTACAGGATCTAGCCCTCACAGGTGATTTAAAACATGGCAGCTATTTAAATAATAACCAGTATCTCAACATTCACTTTGACAAATAAATATAAATGAGGAGTAAAATAACATATATATGAATATAACAGTGGCTCTGAGAACCATGAAACTACAGTTTGCCGGGAGGCACTTACACACACTTTGGCATAGAAGTTTTTTCTCTTTCTTATCAGTGAAATGTGACTTCTTTTTTTTTTTTTCTGTTTTTTGAAATCATGAATATAAATTTTGTTATATTCTTTTTTTAAAATTTTTTATTTTTTGTAAACATATATTTTTATCCCCAGGGGTACAGGTCTGTGAATCACCAGGTTTACACACTTCACAGCACTCACCAAAGCACATACCCTCCCCAATGTCCATAATCCCACCCTGTGACTTCTACTGCCTTTCCTTTTATGACACCCTTTGTCATGATTACTATGTTCATACCTGTGCGGTCCCTTTGTATAGAAAAAAGAACATAATGATGAGAAACTACGTTCTTTCTTTTTTCTTACCAACTTATCAAGCATATGTTAAAAAAACAGTGTTCTAAAATAAGCATCTCACAAATTCTGTTATTTTATATTGTGTGGTGGTGGTTTGTATTATGTGGTTATAAAATGGGGGCTGCTTTACCACTTACTCTCAGGAATGTGCTTTGTATTGGGGTATAATTATAAATATGCTTACTAGCTAGTTTTCTGAGGCCAGATTTTAGGAATGAATATAGTGTACTGGATTATTGTGCATTCATCCTAGAAAGATGTTTTAAGGTAACTGAATCTAATCCCATGCCAGTGCAAAGTGCTCAGAAGACAACTAGGAGGATAAACACACTAGAAAATATTACCTGCTTCTGATGAGGAAGGCCAAAATTGAATTGGAGAAGAAAGAGGACGTGGGGCCTCGGTGTTACTAGGGCTGGATAATTACTCAGTGGGGATGTTGCAGAGGTAATACGGATTACCTCTGTACAGTATATACACTGTACAGAATATATACACTGTACAGATGGACTGGATTCCTTCAAGTGCCATCCCATCCTCAGAACCTCTCATTGTAAGAGAGCACACTTTGTAGAGAAATCTGCTTGAAAGGAGAATGCCACTGTTATGAGTACATGCTAGATCCAAATGGAATGATTAGGGGCCAGTCTCATATAATACAAAGAGTACTACAAAAATGAGAGGCTTCAGTTGAGATTGGTACATTAGACTCTTTAAAATAGACAAAGTAACTTAATGTAATTAATCTTATTTTGGTACTACCAGTAAGAGTCTCAATGTCAGCTATGAAAACACTTTTAATAATAATAAATATGGCACCACTAGATTTTATCTCATGCATTCAACTATCTCCCTTATATGACTCCTAAATACTTATCTTCAGCCCCGATACTATGAGATTTTGAATCTGACTTACTAGATGCTGGCCCTCAAAGTAAAGATAGCTCAAAAGAAAAATAAGTTTCTACCAAGTCTGCTTCCCTAACTTCCCATCTTTTTATTTCCATTGTTTTTGCATTCACCCAGATCTGAGTCCTTACACTAAAAAATCAGGTGCTAAATATGACTCCGTCTCTTTTCCCTTCATATCCAATTAGTTGCCAAGACCTAGACACTTGATCCATATAAATACTTGAATCCATATAAATCACTTGCTCTATATACTCCCTTGCTCAATCAATCTCTGTTATTATCACACAGGTCCTTATTATCTTAAACCTGGGTCATCACAGTTGCTGCTTCCACCCTAGTACAGGCCACTTCTGACAGCCTGTCAGGTGTATGTGGAGGGGTCTTACAGCTTCTCTCTAGCTGGATTCCAAACCAGCTTCCTGAGACTCCAAGCCCAAGGACAAGATGCACCTGCTTAAAGACTGAGTATGCTCATTGTGCAATGGCTATGGTTTTGGGGCACTAGATATTGTGAAAAATGAGAAATATCATAATTAATTCCATCTTTACTTTGATAAAGCTCTTATTAATTAATCTTTATATATATTTCCTTATAATAAAGGAATATTTGTATTTTCTTGCATTCTCAATCTTTATCCACTAAACTTAGTTGAAAAAGAAAATTAAATTTAGAAGAACTGTTTAACTATGACTAAGTCACAGTTGTGACATATGTTCTCAGATCAAAAGACGGTAAGTTGAAGAGACAGGAATCTACTTTTTCCCAACAGACACTGGGGATTCTCCCTCAATGGCACCTTAAGTCTCAGTTTCTACCATGAACTTTTGATACTCATCAAATTCTTAAAGGTCAGATGAAGCCCTAAAATAAGGTAGTGTTTTGAAGACTGGATTAGATTCTTGCATGAGGTATGACAACAGTTAAAAGCTATTAAATATATATGTAATTGGGCAATCATATTCTTTAGTACCATTGAATTTTCTCTATAAAACTTCCAGAAGAATTTTAGTGGCAGCAGATGGTAACTAGGTCCCTCGCCAAGATTACAAATAAGGCAGAAAAGCTTTTATCAGATAAGAGGCACCTGTAACCATATTTTTAAAAATGAATTTTTGAAATTATTCAAATGTGAAAAAAAAGTAGGTAATTTGCTTAAAATTTCATCTTGTTGAAAACTCTCTAGAGCAGAAAATGGGATTTCATAGCATTCAATGGCATTTAGACAGTAAGCATCCTCAGCACCCCCACAATCCTTGAGAATGGAACATTCCACTCTTTTCAGTATTGCTGGATAAGTACTTTAAGCAGAATGCTAGTAATACTCCTGAATGGAAAGATCTGGTGGACAGGATTAAATAGAAAAAAAATGGTCAGTAAATTCTTGCAGATGTGTATTTTATGCTTTACATATTTTGTTAAGGTGTAACTGCAAAGCATTTCAAACTTACTAGGTTATCCAACAGATGGTAAATTTAAGATAATCCAATCATTTTAAACCTGAAGAAAACATTCACAATTAAGAAAGTAACCCACATTTTTCCTCAAAATTAAAAGGAAGGTGAAAAAAGAAACCTATATAATTTATGATGCAACACTTCTCAAATGCTCATTCTCCAAAGCATGCCAATGTACCATGCACTGTTCAGAGAAGAAATAGTTCTAACCAAGTAAAACACGTAATTTCAACACACTGTCTTGCATGATCCTTTCCATGCTCTCAGAACTGAATGATGTTTTCCTAATGGTAACCAAAGTTGCTTCTTACATTTCATGAAATATAATACCCACTCTGATGGCATTTCAAGAATTCACTACTTGGAAAAGGATTTTTGGGGGGTGGGATGAGTGGATAGCGGGGAAGTAGGAAAAAGGGTTAGGACAACATCGAGAATGAAACATTTAGATAAAGCGGGGAAAGATGATTTAAGAAATCACTATACGTAAAACAGTCTTATTTTTTGATACCTCATTCTTAAAATTGCAGGAAGACCATTTGGTCTTAACTCTATTTATGGTTCTGACAATCCCACACGATATTCCACCAACATTACATAGACTTTAAAAGAACAACTGCATTAAAAAAAAAAAAAAGATTAACCATGTAATTGGAAAATATTCTTTAGATATTTAATAGTAATCCAGAGATCTCTGTCCAGATTTAAATATTTTAAAATGATCCAGCGACTAATAAATTTGTTTTGTAGTATGGTGGTATGTATGGTTTCCCCATAACTTGAAAATCAAATCTAACTACATGTAATTTCTAGTCATTGCTTTCTGGGGACCTAATTTGTGGAATATTAAATTCTGGGTAAATATTTAATGAAGGAGTGATTTTATCAAAAGCTATCTACCTGTAAGTTGAAATACTGTTCATTTTTCATGTTTAGAGGAACAATGAAATGATGACATTAAGTCAGTTTCACACTCATTCTTATATTCTTAGTTACTTTACGTAGAGTAATTGAGGATTAAAAAGACAATATTTAAAAATTATCATCCTTAATGTTCTAAGTAAAATCTTTCTATTGAAGTAATAAGGAATTAAAATAGTATAACAGGATATGTTAAAAAAAATTGAGGTGTAATAGTAAATATATTAGAATTTACAATTGTTTATATTTAGATATTGCCATTACTGCCTAAGAGTGTAAATGCAGTACAAACATTACATGATATGTGATTCATACAAACATCACATGATATGTTGCAGAATATTCTTTTTCCAGCAAATTTTACTCCTATCTTCTATCTATTAATGTTTCTTTCAAAAACAAAATACACTGGTAACTGAAGTAGACAGGTGAGAAAATGCACTGTAGCCAATTTCCAAACCATACTTCCATTCAAAATTAAATATTACAAAATGTGAAGGAGAACGAAAGATTTTTTATCCTATAGTTAACTTGATATTTACCATAATTGGCAGTGCAATTACCAAGAGTGTATCAGAACCTCAAAGAATGGCTCAATGTCTGAAACAATGTCCAGCAATGACAATATATTCCAAAAGGATGGTTTTATTTTATTACCATTAAAATTATTTCCCTTATTTTCTTACTCCTTTATTTCAGTCATTTTTATGAAGGATTTTTAGAAGTTTCACAGATTGTGCAATGACAGCTTTGTAATTGCAATGCACACAATGGCTTTTTAAAACTTGCATGTATCTAGAACCCAGATAATTAAAACCCAATTAATAGATGGCATCAGATAAAAAGGATACTACAAAGACATCTGATGTTTCTAACAATAATCTTCTGGAATAATATGATCCTACAATGTCTTCAGAATAACTGAATAATATCATTATATTTAGCAAGCTGCACTATTACTATTCATTATTGCTGTTATTACCAGATATTTAATTTTTTGACATTGGTCACTAATATATAATAATATAAGTATCACTTCAAAAATTTCCAGTCAACCACAACAGCTTATTTTTCAAACAAAGTGGATAAATGATGGTCTGAAGACATCAGACTTATTATTATTATTTAACATTCCCGACATCTTCTCTCTGATGGATCAGCAGGTAGTGTAAGCAGCAGGAGACAAGTTCTACCTACTAGCTGTATGGCTTTAATTAAGTTACTTAGCCTCTGTTATTCGGATTCTTCCTCTGCAAAATGGGAATATAAATACCCGCTCTTCAAGTTACTATTTAGGGGTCTGAAGGTATAACTCAAGGGAAATTCAGTGCAATGGTAAGGTACTGTGGTTATTATCATTATGGCAAGTATGACATTTACTTTTATTAGCAGATAGCCTGGAATTCAGAACCTGACTACTAAGTTGCAAAGACTGACCTGGAAGAGAGTTAAAAACTGGATTTGGGGGTTCTTGATTCAACACTGTACTTAAAGCCAAACTTTGCTTCTGAAAATACTGCTGGTTGGGGAATTTTGAATAAGGGTTGCATTTCATTTTTATCTTAAATAAGTTCAAATTAGTCATTTCTAGGAGCTGTATTTGAATCCAAATAGGTAAAAAGTTATTGTGTATTTACTCACCCATAACTCCACAGATAATTTTTAAGGTGCAACATTTATGTTTAAAATGCTCTAAGAGGGGCACCTTGGTGGCTCAGTTGGTTAAACCTCTGCCTTCGGCTCAGGTCATGATCTCAGGGTTCTGGGATCGAGCCCCGCATCGGGCTCTCTGCTCAGCAGGGAGTCTGCTTCCTCCTCTCTCTCTACCTGCCTCTCTGCCTACTTGTGATCTCTATCTGTCAAATAAATAAATAAATAATCTTTAAAATGCTCTAAGATCACTAGTTTTCACAAAGTATAGACAAATGGTATAGAAGTTGTTTCAGGAAAACAGGACAATAGTAATGTGGCTTTTGCCACATCTGAGGATTAGCCATGATTCCCTAGACTTGACAATACTGAACACCACAAACAAATTACTTTTTTTTTTTTTTGCAAGAAACATTTCTACTAAAACATTCAAGAGACCACTTTAAAAAATTTTGAAAAAACAGTTCTTACACCTTAATTTTCTACCTCTTGTATTTTAGAAGTTTAGGAAAGTGAAGCTATTTAACTACAGGCCAAAGGGAGGTACTCTTAAATGTTCACTTTAGTTGTCTCTTTTAGGAAAAAGTAAAGACAACTATTTTCTGAAATACCTTGACTACTACTTTACCTTTCATTAATTTTTTTTTCCTAGACCTCATTGGAGGACAAAGTTCTTATACGTTTCTTTCAGAAATTTCCAAAAGACAAGTATGTGCACATGCAATTTGGCCTTGAGTTTCTGGACATTTAACAAAGATCTCTCTTTCCCATTCTCCAAAAACCAAACTGCACCTGCCAAGAGCCTAGTCTGTCTCCTCGAAGGACGCAAGGGGTCGCCCCTCTCCCAGGATTGTACCAGCAAACCCAGCCGCAAAGGCGACTCAAGGGCGAAGCAGCAAGGAGCGTCCATCCCTTGCTAAGGGAGCTCTCTCCCAGCCCCACTCCCACAGAATAATTGGAATTTCAACCCAGCGCCACGCACTCCCTCCCTCACCCCCACTATACAATCAGAGGGCGCCTCTGTCTTGGCCTTGAGACAGGTGGAAAAGCAGTTCGCCTTTTGACTGCGATTTCTCTGGAGTATGAAACTAGAGGTGGGCCATCCCGCTGGTCCCCGCAGCCTTGGGGCAGCATCACCGGGCAGCTGGGGCTGGTGGGAACGAAGGGATGGCCAGGTTTCTTTCGCGTGTCTTCCTTCAAAAACAGGGGCCCCCAACTACAATCGGGGGGCACCTCTACACTGTTGCTCAGGATCCTGCCCCCCTCCCCTGAATTCTGTAGCTACTGGCCCTGGGGTCCTCAGTGGGGTGAAGAAGTAGTGTGTCAGAGCAATGCAAAGCAGGAGATTGCCCTTGGACTCACTCGGCATCCTTCTCCCCACCGACGTGAGATGAAGTGTCCGCGGGCCCGCGAGGTGAGGAGGCAGGGACCACCAAGGCGCAAGGGCAAGGCTTAAGCCCCAGGCCGCCCCTTCGGTGAGGCGGCCTCTCGCCTTGAGTGAAAGGGTGGATGGAGGAGTTACGAAGAACACAAACCATTCAGAAGCCAAGAATAATAAATCGGATGCCCTGACATGTTTAGCCTGGGCCCTCCTGCCCCCTGCTACGCGGTCCCAGGGGTGGTGAGACCCAGCAGGAGCCCCTGGCACTTGGGCCCAGCTACGTTTTTTTAAAGGCAGTTTTCAGGTGAACCAGACTTTGTGTGCCAGAGGCTAATGACACAAGGGGAGCTTTCGGAGACCCTCACGTCCAGGGACAGGGCAGAGACAAACAGCGGCGGAGAAGCGATTGCTAAATCTCCATCTCACTCAAGCCTGGGCTGTGTCCCCGCAGCTGCACCCGCGCCAGCCCGGAGGGGCTTAGCCCGCCGGCGCTCCAAGACTGGGTTCGCGCGCGGGACCCGTGGCTTCCAAGCGTCACTGGCTTCCCCGCGGCGGAGGTCTGGGGGGCTATGGGAGTAGCCTCGTTCTCTGTGCCCCGCAAACTCCGGGAAGAGTTCTCCCTCCCTGACCCCACCAGCGCCCCCCGAATCGGAGCCAGGGTCGCCCCCAGCCCTGCTACTGGCGAACAAGGCTGCCCACGCTGGCACAGACCCCAGCGCGCCAGGCACCCCGGGAGCAGGGAAAGGTGCCATTCTCGTCCCGTCTGTCTCCGAATCTCTAGAGGACACCACCTTTCAGAGAGACCAACCCGGGGTTGAGGGTGCCCTGGGGTACCCACCCATTTAATCCCAGCTAGGGCACTGTTTTCAGGGCGACTTCGCAAGCCAACCTTCCAAGTAACAGGAGACACGAAGCAGTGAGGAGGCGAGCCTGAGCGCTTACGGGGGAACCCCACCCTCACTCTGTGTCTGCCCCAGGAGACCCTTGAAAGAGCCTGAGACGGTGCAAGCGCTCACGCGTGACAGGCAAGATCGTTAACTGGAAACCGGGCATCTCCGGCTCCCAGTGGAGGGTTCGGCCGTCCTTTGACCCTCCCCGCAGTGGGATCGCGAGCGGCTCTGCAAGCGCGTAGACACGCGAACCCTGAGCGCCCTGCGTGCCCTCCTGCTCCATCCGTGCGTGGTTGCGAGTAGCAGCCGCGCAGGCGCTCGCTCGCTGGTTCCCCGGCCGGCCCGGGGGCAGTTCGCAACCCGAGCGAGGTGTTCCTGAGCGAGGCAGCCACGCGAGGTGAACCGGCGCCGCGGCCGCTCCTCCCCCCGGCTCTTCCTCAGCGCTCGGGGACATCTCGCGGGCCGGGTGTCTAGGATGCCAGGGGCTCCAGCCTCCCGTCCCAGTCACGGAAGGAAAGCACAAATAGCTAGAGCTAGTCTAACGAAAACCGGAACGCTTTCTCGAACCTTAAGTAACGAGGGGGCGGGAGCCACGTTAACGGCCGGTCCGCCCGCTTTGGCACCCGCGAGGATGCGGAGGAAGAGAAGGGCGCGCAGAGGCAGGCGTGAAAGACGCGTTGGATCTCGGAGGCGTGGGGTGCAGGGAGGGAGGACCGCTGACGCCGGGAGCCGACGCAGGACCGGCAGAGAGACCCTACAGGTGAACGCGGCGGGAGGGAGCAAACGTGTAGAAAAAACCCTGCACTTACTTCTTCGCTGGCGCCTTCCCCTGGAGGCGTTTTGGCTGCCGATGTATTCCATAAAGTTCAGAATGATAAAAAACCAAGAAATCAGTCGCAAGTGCATAGTAACCCAGTAATGTTTCCTTTCCTTTCTTCCTTTTCTTTTGTTAATTATATTAAATGTTCTAGAAATATAGGTAAGTGTTAGGCGTATAGAGAGGGAGACCCCAAGCAGCGGACAACTTCTCCACTCAGATCCGATAGGCGTGCCGGGATGGCAAACGAAGAAGCGGGTCGGGTGCAGGGAAACCAACTACTGTATTTTCAAATTGCCCTCAAGCGCGGCCGTTCCGCAGGGGTGGCTGTCAACACCGCGAGCGAGGGTTCCACGAGCAGCGAGCGGCCTCGCAGGGGCGGCCGCAGGTAGCATGGTGAGGGGCGGCGGCGGGCGGGATCCGGGCGGGCGGGTACTGGCGGCGGCGGCCCCTGGGATTCAGAGGTTGCGGCGGCTTCGGCGACCACGGCGGGGGCCCGGGGATCGTAGGGGAGCGGGCGCCGTCGGCACCGCGGCCATGGCCAAGGGGTTGGCGGAGAGACCCCGAGCTGCTTCTGCTGTTCGCGAGCAGGAGCCGCTCCAGTGGTGGAAGGAGGGAGGGAGGGAGGGAAGGACGGGACGAGGGAGGGGGAAGGGGGGGGGAGGGCGGCGGGGGGGGGGGGGGGCCGGGGGGCGGGGAAGGAAACTGCTGGAGCAACAACCCTGAGCGACCTCAATAACTTTCAATTTCAAGAGGGAAAGAGGGAGCTGGAAAAGTACAGGCGTTGCGATTTGGCAGACGGACGGGAAGAGGCGCCTAAGGGGTCCCGGGTCTGCGACGGAGCATCTCTGGACACTGCAAAGAAGGCGGAGAACGCGAGCGGGGGGGAGCGGGGGAGGCAGAGCGTGGCGAGAAGAGCCCCTCAGAAGGCAGCTTTCGCGGGGAGAGGTGGGCGCCCTAGTGCCAGGAGTGTTGAGGCCGAAGGTCCCGCGGGCGCGAGACGCCCGCCCCCCACTTCTGAGCCCGGCTGGTCTCCACCGCCTCAGGCTGGGCGCACCAGGCTCTCCCCACGGAGCGCCCCTGCTACCTCGCGCCTCCACCCCCAGCACCGGCGCGCCACGACTGGCCGGCCCCAGGGCAGCTCGCCCCTCGCCACCTAGGCAGATTGCTGGAGGGTTTCTGTGTGCGGGCTTCTTTCCGGTTTTCTTGAGCACCCACTCCTTTGCTTTCTTCCTTTCAATAAAGGTAGCTGCAGTTGGTTCCCGGGCGACTGATCCGGAGGAGCTCAGTGGGCGCTGACGGTCACTTCGCGGGCGGGTTACCTGCCCCGAGTGGGAAGGACCCCGCCGTGTGTGCGTTCAGGACCATCCCTTTGGAAATTCGGTTGTGCTGCGGCTTTCGTCCAAACTGAGCCTTTGCTGCGTGCGGCTCTGGAAGATCCCTCCACTCCGAAGGCAATGCTCTCCCTAGACTGACTGCCCTCGCTCGGCGCGCGCGTTCCCTCTCACCCGCTGTCTCCCAGTCTTGAAAAGATCTGTTGTGCAATTTCGTTTGTCGTCTAGGGAGCAGAGAATGATACTCGGAAAGATTTTTCCCAGTCTAAGGGGAGATGGGGGAGGTCCACTACTTCCTCTGTTCCCAGCGCAGGTAAGGGCCCCATGGCAGTGGGAAATAAAGGCCTCTGGTCCACCCAGGGATGGGAGAACGGAGGGCCGGCATTTCTGAGTGGTGTACACTCTGGCTGTGACTAGGCAGTGGTAGGCTTCCCACCAATTTTCTCCAGTAGCAGAAGTCGATGAGCTTCCAGACGTTACTGAAAAAGTATTATTTGAAAGTCACAAGCCCCCGAAGTGATTTTAATATGAACTAATAGGTAGCTGTATTTAACAATATCCGAAGGACTATACTTTATAGCATTACAGTTTTACACAGCCCCTGAGAAGTCACTTTGAAAAAGTCCCTGATTCATAAACACCTTGCTAATTCTTATGCTCAAATAATTTAGGTTTAGAAGACAGCCAAAGCCCTGCTGGAAAGCAAGTAAGATTGTATTTCTCTCTTTCTCCTCCATTTATAATCCCTAAACTTCTATT
The DNA here is from genome assembly GCF_022355385.1 of Mustela nigripes. Taxonomy (NCBI): domain Eukaryota; kingdom Metazoa; phylum Chordata; class Mammalia; order Carnivora; family Mustelidae; genus Mustela; species Mustela nigripes. The sequence continues at coordinate 76,554,347 of NC_081561.1, read as the reverse complement.
TATTTTTATTAATAACTGGAATAAGAAGGTCACCGCTCCTACCCATCCCATTTTGCAAACTTGCAATGCTTCAGATTGTATTTCTCTGAAGTCTTCAGTGGTGTGGTTATACAGTCCAGAAGAGAGGACTGAGGAGATGAAATGGCCTGGAAGCAAAAGAAAAGGAAGATGAATACACCTTCTTGTTAAAGTGCTAAAAATTAGAATCTGAGAACCTGGCCTTTCCATGCTAATTCTTTAATTAAATATTATTAATTACTTTGCATACCTGTGTTGGAATTTTGAAGGTAGGAGTAGTTTTCCTTAGAGTTTATATTATGGGAAAGACAACAATCCCATCAAGGATATGATTTTTTGGCTTATTTTTAATAATTTTTATTTGCAATTATTTTTCTGTGGTAGAATGGTATTTTCTGTACGTTGCAGGCACAGACACGCGCGCACACACGTGCACATACACACAACACACACACATAAACACACTCCCCGTCTTTATCTGTTGCATAATGTCCAGTTGCAAATGACTGAGTTTAGCACTTTGAACCAGAAAAATTTCAGATAACAGGACAATTCCAATAATGATTACCCAAAAAAGAAGCTACTCTATTTTTCTGTGTCTGTCCCAGTCAGCTTTGCTTTCCTTCTTACTTAATACCTCAGATCCTGAATATCTGCACCATAAAATGTGGGGGATTTAAAGGCTGTGGGAGGCTCCCTTTGAAAAGGACTCCAGAGACTGCCTTTCTAATCCAGGATACTTGAGCCGGATGGGATGAGATTGCAAAAGGGATGTAAAAAAAAAAGCAATTTAGTGAACAACTTCAGGGAAATAAACATGAAGAAAGACATTTACTTTTCACTCTGTATTGTGCAGACATACGTAAGTTTGGATGAGAATAGAAATGACAGTGTAAATAAATAAACAAGCAGAGCCAGAAGCTGCAGGTCTTGATCCACCCCAGGAAAGAAGTACTAGATGCAATATGCAGGAAAAGCTTGTCAAGGAATAAGCACGGTTCTGAGGAAACATAAGGAAAACATTAAACAAATGAAGAGTGTATTCTTTCTCTCTTAACGCTATGCTTTAGAATAACTTTTTCCTGATCCATGTAACCATACTATTAAATGTGTGTTTACTTGCTTGGCTGAATTGCCCATCCCCTCAACTGTTCTAGCAGCTTAAGAAAAGCATGCCATGGCCTACTTTTGTGCAACATAGGACCTTTTTAAATTTTTAATCAATAAAACAACACTTATAGAAGCCTGTGCCTGCCAGAGGATTACGGGGCCCAAGCCTAAAGCAAGTTAAAAACCATAGGCTCAGCATAGAAGTCAACATTTGCTTGTTGTTTTTCCCCAGAAAACGTGAAAATCCCAGGGAGTTTGAATAACCAGGAACTTAAAGTCAGGCCTGGAGAATAGAATACTTTTGGATAAAGATGGGGGCTTAAACACATCCAGACTAGTTACTACAACTTCTCATCTCCCCTTTACCGCCTCCCCCAGCAGGCAGTGACAACAAGTTATTTTTGTCCATTGCAGGACTGGCACTTTAAGGAAAGAAAATGATTGTCATATTGTTGAATCCATACTCAAATATGTGAAAGGGGGTGTGCTCCAGAAAGAGAGAGCAAGCCCAGTCGTTTGGAATGGGATATAACTAGCAGTGATGAGAGATCTTTGGCAAAGTTCAGGCTGACATCAGTCATTATACCACAGAGCTAACATGCAGATCCTGAAAATGCTCAACTCTCTAGTTACTCAGATGTGGAGGCATCTGAGTAAGTCAAACAGGGTATTGCTGGCTGGGTCTGTGCAACTGACGCAGCTAGAAGTCATCCTTGAAACATAGAGCAGACAGCAGTATTTAAAAGCCATTGAAATTAGCAGATGAAGGACAGCTACTATTTTTAGAGTGAGAAATATAGGAGATAGAATTATTACAGCAATTGAAAAAATGGTTATATAGCATTAAGAAAATGAGAAAGTCAAGACCCATGATGGATTACTTTCTGTCAACAAGAAGGAATGTTCTTCCTCCCAGATGAAGTTATGGGACACTTAGAAAATTGTGGTGAGCACTGTCTGGTGTGCCTGTTTTTAAAAACTTCTTTTTTTCACAAATAAGCTAATTTCTGGGCTCATTTAAAACTGAGTTTCTGCTAGTATTTAATGTAAAGAATTTAATACCTCAGAAATTTTTGATTATAGAGCTTTAGTATTAAGAGGCTATGTGTTGTGGTAAGAAGATTGACTGGCAATCTAGGGATCAAGGTTAAGTTCTTGATCTGTATTTATCATTGTGTTTTAGATTCCTTCGTCTGAAAAATGAGAAAATTCAACTGAATGATCTCCAAAGTGCCTTTTAGCTCTGAAAATAATGGCAACATATCCAAGAAAGAAAGGCAGACTTGTAATTGCAAATGTCAATGCTATTTCTAGTTATGTGACAACAACAGCTTTCACTTACAGGATTGTGATTAATTGAATAGGCCCAGATTTAGAAATCTTCTCACAAACTTGTTGATTTTCTGGAAATGCCTAATCCATTAAAATCCTAGATGACTCTGGCCTAGTACAGTATGTCCAGAGCTGATTTAATCTCTCTAGATGTCTCTAGACTTTGGGACAAGGAAGAACAGATTTTAAACCTCAGATTGCCGGCAGATGCGTGGAGTGGATAGGGAAAAAGACTTTTGAACCTCCTACAGATCCCACTCAGTCTCATTTCCTGTTTTCAGGAATTCTAGGTGAGGAAGGAATAAGCATTTCATTGAATAGGACTTTCCCTTTTCTTTTGTGTTATTCCATTCTTTTTTCTATCCACATCTTTGGGTTGAGGGTTTATATCCAGGCCTCAGCTTTAGGTTGAGGGGTTACTATCAAAGATATAAAGTACTGGAAGATTGGGTGTGCAAGGCTAGGTGAGGGATAGTTTTAATGAGCATTTTTTTTTTATAGTTGTTTTTGCCCATGTTATCTCAGTAGAGCCTCAAAACACTTGTTTCACAGAGGAGACAAGCCAGCAAGGTAAAGTCACTTAACCTAAACTTATATAGAAGCTATTCTTGTTATTTTATATTACCTCAACATCTGTTTTCTCTGTCCTCCCTGACCCTAGGATGTTGACTTCTGTGGACCAGTCATCAGAGATTTTGTCCTGCTTTCTGGTTAGGTTCAGTCAATGGGGACAGCAGTGGGAGCATGCAAGGAAGAGAGGTTCTGCTCCCTGCTTTGGCATCATTCTGGAGACTGATGTATCACTCAGGGTGACTGTAGCTTTGACAAGCCCTATTCCCTGGCTCTAGCTCTTAACCAGTTTTCAATAACACCATCTACCCGCCCTACCTCTTTAGGCCTAGGAGTACAAATGGTTTCCCACTATTCCTAGTCCTTGGGTTCCTCAGCATCTCCTGTTAGAACCCTTAACTCCGCACTATTGTAAGTAGTCCTTTTATAAAAGTACCTTCCAGGACTTTTTGCTGGGTCTTTAAGTGACACATAAATATCAGAGCTGGGGCTTGCAACCGGGTTGTCTGGTTTAAAGCCAGTGATTTAGGCCATGTTTCTCTGGCCTTTCCAGAGAATGCACTGCGATTAAAACTGAGTTGGGTGAAGGGAAGGATGATCAGGGGAGGCTGGAAGGTTACAAGCCAGGAATGCTTTTCAAGTAAGGAAGATGGCATACAACAGCCACCAGATTAAGGTCATGCCCTAAACCAGAATGAGTAACTAGAATCAGAATGGCAATGAGCAAAGTTCATGTTCAAAATTGTAACCAGGCATTAGAAATAAGGTGAGAAACAGGAAAAAGAAGGAGTAAGGCAGGACACAGTATCAATAAAAGATGCATGACATTAATTGTAAGGCTGTTTTGACTAAGTCACTTGTTGGAGGCTACGGCATGGTTGGAGTCGTGGATCAAACCAGGTCCTGACTTGTGTAACTTGTGTTTCAAGTCCCGACATCTTGATAAGGAGTCAAGGACAGGAAAGTTGAGTAACACTGAGAAAGGGTCTGTGCTACGTGTCGTGCGCTCGCCTACGTGACTTCCACACGCTCTCCCTACAGAAGGGAACAATGTGGTCGGGGTCATGAATTCTTAGTTGGTCCTTGTTGTTCCTGTACTTCCCATGACCCACTGCTTGGTTGATTGTCTTGCTAATGGCATTAGCCAAGACTACCTGGCATCACGAGGTTTGCTTGTAGTTAATGTAAACTTGTTACAGAAACTTGCGGTTATCTGACTAGGTACTGATGTATTACTCCTATTGTGGTCTGCCTTATAAATGCTTGTAAGATGTGGAATAAAATCGGCACTGTTGGACATCATCCTCAGTGCTCCTCCTGCCTCCATCTCTTTGTTTCTTAATTTCTTTTCACCATCCTCTTACCCTCACATTTCCTGGTTGATTTATTGCACTGGCCGCGACAGTCATTCTTATTTATTTATTTATTTATTTATTCCTGTTAAATCTAAAACCAGTCTTGAGCAATCCACAGGGTACCTTATTGGAAAGGACATAGTAAAGGGTAGCGGCTAAGGTAAGTCAGTTGTGCATTCATCCCACAAATGTTTGTTGATGCTGCCAGCTGTGGGGGACTCCAGGCTAGACAAAGAAGCAGAGTACTATTTATGGTACTTAAGAATATTGAAGAGATGGCGTGATCATTTGTGTTGGTGTTCTGGTGAAAAGCAGTGTTACAGTCTATGACAAATAAAATGACATGTAGAGGCATCATGGGTATGCTCAAGAACAGGCTTTTTATATTTAGGAAATATCTCTTTAAAGCATCTATATTAAAAAATAAAATGCTTTTTTCCATCCACATAACTACCTATCATTTATGGTTTATATGTGTTACTACTGACATAGTAACAGCTACATGAGTTGCCACTTTTGTCAGCTGATTACTCTTCCTTCAAAATTCACTGACCATGTGGCAAGCACCATGCTGACTTCTAGAGATACAAAGCCATGAAGACCAGGGCCTTGCCCTCAAGCAAAATACTCTCAGGGAGGGAGGCAGGCACAGAAACCACTGACACTTAGATAAAATAAATGCTGCGCAATAAAGGATGTGTGGGTATTTGTGGGAAGAGGAAAGAGAAACAAAGGTGGGGCGGGGGTGGGGTGGGGTGGAGATAAACTCTGTATCTAAGTTGTACAGCATTTGAAGGACTTGATGGTAAGTCTTAATGTGGATAAGGAAGGATTCCTTCCTCTGCTCTAGGGTGCTACTGATTCAGAGGTGGAGGTAGAAGCTCTTCTTCTGTCTTGTTTTCTGGAGGTCAGTGGTCACAGTTGGCTGCCTGCTTGCTAGGGAGGCAACCATGCTCCTGGAGTGGTATCAAGCCTCCTCCTCCCCCAGCAATTCAATGTGGCTCAGTATTGACCATGTGGGAGTGCTGTTAATGGCTGATACCTGTGCGGGGGTCTATGTAGGTTAATGATTTGACTAGTTTATTTGTAGATACTCTGTGGGTAGATTCTTCTCATGTGAGAAAAATGACATTTCTCCTATTTCCTATAAGTGTTTGAATGTATTTAGAGTAACAAAGAAATGAGGGTCAGTCTTCTAGGTGCTTTTGTTCTCCAACCCCAGCCTTATGCATCACCATTACCCCCACCCCCCCACCCCCGCCGCACATTCTACAATTCCTTTGCAACTTGTTCTCCCCAGTTCTTTATGGCCCCAACCTTACCGGGAAGACTCATCCATTTGGGTCTCTAGCCCTCTGCATATTAGGAGATCCCAGCTCTGAAACTTAGCCTTAACTCACGTAGTACTGATAAAGGGTTGGCCTAGCTCTGCCCTCCTCTCTTTCTTCTTCTCTTCCATATAATTCTTTCTTTCTAGAAACATACTTTGATTTCACCTTGACCTGGGGATATGACACAGATGTAGGGAGGGAGTTATAACCATTATGTGGAATAGAAAGGGTTGTCATTGGGTGGTGCTTCTGACATTTGCATGCTAACTGGCTTGCCATGCTTTCCAATTATCTCAGTGAGAAGTATTCTGCCAGAAAATGAGGGAAAACAAAGGACTTTCCTCCCAGGCAGATTGTATTCTGTTACATATTGCTGTAATGATCCCTAAAACTTAGTGCCTGAAATTATTGACTATTCATTGCTTCTCACAATTTTGTTAGTTGATTGGTTTTCCTGCTGGTCTCCCTACCTATGCTCAGACACTTCCATTTCTGTGCTGAATTTAACTGTTGGTCACTGAACATGGGCTCATCTGAGATGCTTGGGAAGGTAGGTAGCTCTCCTCCCGTGGTTTTTTCATCCTCTGCGCATGGAGCCCTTTGGATTCTAGATGGATAAAAAGGGGAAGCTGCAAGGCCCTTTGAAAGTCCTCCACTCTCATTTCCAATATATTTTGTTGGTTAAAGCAAGTTACAGGGCTAGCCAAGATTCCACAGTTTACCCAATAGACTCCCTCTTTAATATGAGAATTATTGGCTTGTTTTTAACCCATCAAAGAGCTAGTGAATAGGTTACTGATCTTTGTATAAAGCCAAGCTTTCAAACCCCATTGGCAGGTCAGAAAACGGACACTGAATTGAAATAAAACAAAATGAAGTTTACCATATATTCTATCTGTAAAGATTGTTCTGGTTCTAGATTAGTTCTTTCTCTGGATTAAGTTTAAATTCTAGCCTGGAGACCTCAGACTATCAAGTTAGTACAAAGTTTGAGACTACTTTCATGATAAAATTTTGGCCTTGAGTCCATTAATAGAAAGCTGTTATGATTTGGAACTCAGAGGAAAAAAAAATACTGGGGCATTCTGATAGTAGGGGAAGTCATAAGGGCTTCCTTCATGTAGTGGTAACTTTATCCTTTTATTTTCCTTCCTTTCTCTCTTGTCTCAAGAGCTAAGATAGCATTACTTAAGATTTGTGAATACAACATAGAAGTCTACTCATTAAAAAGAGCCACTGTGTAAATGCTTTCTTGCTGGGAGGCCTTTCTTTTGTCTACTAAAATTGACTGAAAGACTTACCATTTTCGTGCATATGAACATGAAGTTACTATCATTACATTCCATAATTCTTAGATACAAAGAAATAGGCGCACTACAAAATAGATAAACCTTCAGGGTTTAGGAAAAGAGGCAAGTAAGTTAATGGATTTACTCCTTCACTGCTATTTAATTCTCTAACTTTCTTAGGAATGATACATTGATTTTGCATGACTCTAAGGTGAATTTTCCTATTTGTAATCATAAGAATCATTGCTTTTTTGAGTAATATTATAAATTACATGAAATATGGTCTTTCACATTTTTGTTAAGAATGCATAGCCTAACTTCTAATAGGTAAGTAAGAGCTTGAGGATAGTTCCCCCAAATAATGATACTTATACATATTGCTTGCTTTCCTCTGTGTATATGAATGTGTATATCTTTTATTCATCTATTGGTTCTCATTGATAAAAATATGCACATCCTTATGTATACTACTTGCAGTTATCACAATTAGAAATTTATTTTAAGTACAAATATTCTCAAGGAAGTTCAGAACTAGTGAATTATTTTAATTAGATTGTTTTCCTTGTAACAGATCTCTAACATTTGGTAAGGGGAGAAGGTTCAATCTGTGCAGGGCATTATGAAATGTGAGTATTTGGGAGATTTGTATCTAATAAGGATGCTTAATGATTATGGGAGGTGAAAAGTGAGTGCAGAAACTGCAAGAAAAAGCTACAGTAGAAGGGAGGTGGAGTTCAAGTATGAACTTGTTTTTTCTATGAATGGCCCAGTAAAGCATTAATAAAAATTTGGATTAGACACTTCACTGCAGTCTCCTTAATGTAGGAGGAGATTCTGTTAGTATATAAAATGCACTTCTATAAAAAAAAATTTAAATTCCCTGATGCAGATTCACCTGCGTAGGGATATCCAGGGACACAGGAAGGTTATCCAGAATGTATACTAAAGTAGTGCAGATCTAGAAGTAGGTGAGTACGGATGCACATCAGAACCATAATGAATTATCACCTCGCAACAGTCAGAATGACTAGGATCAGTAACAAGTGTTTGCAAGGATATGGCGAAGAGAGAACCCTTGTGTACTTTAGTGGGAATGTAAATTAGTGTACTATGAAAAATAGAAGGTTCCTCAAAAAGTTAAAAATTAAAATACCCTATGATCCAATAATTCTACTTCTGGGTATTTAACCAAAGGAAATGAAAATACTAATTTAAAAATATATATGTACCCTTATGTTTACTGCAGTATTATTTACAATAGCCAAGATATAGGAGCAACACAAATATGTCCATTGATAGTTGAATGGATAAAGAAGATTATGAGATATTTATATATGTTACATATATATAAAATAGATACACAACCATAAGAAAAGAATGAAATCTTAATGTTTGTGAAAACATGGGTCGACCTAGAGGGTATTATGTTAATTGAAATAAATCATACAAAGAAAGATAAATACTGCACGATTTCATTTATATGTGAAATCTAAAAAACAAAACAAATGAACAGACAAAAAGCCATACTCTTAAATAGAGAGAACAAACTGGTGGTCACTAAAGGGGAGGTGGGGGAGGGATGGGTGAAAGAGGCCAAGGGGATGAAGAGGTACAAACTTTCAGTTATAAAATAAGTAAGTCACAGAAATGAAAAGTATAGCATAGGGAATATAGCCAATAATATTGTAATAACTTTGTATGGAGGTCTAAATATAGAGTTTCACTGAAATTCATAGTAAGAAGTCAGTACTTTAAAGGTTTCCTTATCAGAAGGAAGTGGACGTGTAGAACCTTTCTGGAACTGAAGGAGAGAGGAAGGGAGAGTAGGACAAAGAAATCACAGTCCAGTCTCTGACACAATCATTCATGTTCCTTTTCGTATAGTAGGGGCAGAACTATTGTGGATACCTAGGATCTTGTGCACAATGTCCATAAGGAACTTATAATCAAAGGTCAGAGCAGGAACAAAATTCCTCTCCGTGCTGGTGGGACCTAGTATAATAGTTCAAGAACAGGTTTACATGGGAGCCAAAGACATTTCATACAGCATTCAAGTATCGGTGAAAAGTGACCAAAAGAGCTTTTCTATAATGCTGGTCCTAACATAGTCTAGTGTGGTAGCCATGGGGGCCATTCAGCAAAGTTAGGTTTAGAATGTATACATGGAAAGAATGAGAGCAGAAGTGATCCTAAGTCACTTGAAGAAAAGTTTTTAAGAGTCAGGGATGCCTGAGTGGCTTAGTGGGTTAAGCATCTGTTTTCAGCTCAGTTCATGATCCCAGGCTTCCTATAAATAAATAAATAAATACATAAATGCTTTAAAAAAAAGTTTTAAGAGTCAGGGTCAGGTTTACCACATTCTCTTTTTAATGCTGTGACAATCCTGGAAGCACTGAGAAAATTAAGTTTTCATCAGATTAGGTCACTGTGGAACTATGGTGTACAGCCCTTTCACTCACTAGCCCCTCCTGACTATGCTGGATATATTTCATGAATGAGAAACACACTTTGTAGCTATTGGGCTTCTGAGGTTACCCTTAAGTCAGATTCTGATTCTTTCCATCCGCATGTGACTAGAGTAAGTAAACCAAATGAGTAGGCAGAAGGTGAGTAAATGAGGGAATTAAAGTAGACAATTTGCATTAAGGTAACAAAGAGGGAAGTAATGGATAATTTACAGGGTAAGAGTCAGTAAGTCTGTACTGATAATGGACAAGATTGACTGAAAGATGGAACATCCGAATCCCCTGGAATAAAATATATTTTCTGTTGTTGAATTAATTGGTATTTAAAAGTTAAATACAAGAATGGCTTCTTTTGTTTTATGTACATTGTTGAAGAATGATTACCTTTAGTACTAAGTTGAAATACATGTATTTTAGAGAATTCAAAGGATTTGGGAGTTAATTTAATCATTCCTGCTTGGCAAATGTTTTATTCTGGTACCATGAACCTTCCCTGTGAAGGGCACAACATTGATGTGATCACGGTACTCTGAATCACAAAGGGCTAAGGGGCTTTAGGATCCTTTATAAACCTGTTTGCTACTTAAACTTGAGGTAGCAGAAGTTTAAACATCTTTGAGAGAGGAAATTGTCTACTGTTTTTAAAGACCTCGGGGGAGGGAATTTTCAATGTTCTTTCCAGGCTTTTAAAGTTCCAGAACAAATTTTATTTCCCACTAATACAAGCTATGCCAGCATAAAGTTTCTGTACTGAATTGAAATTTCTCTTTTTAAAAAGATTTATATTTGAGAGAGAGAGAGAGAGAGAGAGAGAGTGAGTGTATGCACCAGAGTTGGGGGTAGGGTCAGAGGGAGAGAGGCAAAAATCTCAAGTCGACTGCTGAGCCTGGAGGCTGAGGAGGGGCTCATCTCATGACCCTGAGAGGGGCTGAAGTCTCAGTCTGACACTCAGCCGAGCCAACCAGGCACCCCCTGAATTGAAATTTCAAAATCAAACTAGAATCTTTGCCTGGAAGCTGGTAAAACTTCGATTGTTAATGGAAGTTTCAGTTTAACTTGGCTTGTGAACTTCATCAAATTATAGAACTGTAAGGACTCTTCGAGATCGTCTAGTATATATTATTTTATTTTGTATATGAGGAAACTGAGGCCTGAAAACTTAAGTGGCTTGCCCAAGGCCATCCTGGCTGAGCTGAGACCAAAACCCTCTCCTTTTCATTAGGAGGATACTTTTGCCCACACCAGGATTCTGAATGCCATTTCATCACTCATGCTATGCTATTTCAAAAATTCATATCCTTTTGTTTCATATCAATGGAGTTTCAGAACAGCTCATTCATTCCCTAGTTCATTCATTTGCGCCCTCACATTTACTCAGTATTCCTTTTGTACTGTCTCTGGGCATTGACCTGGTCCATCACTACCATTTTCAAATGAAGAATTCTTCACAGAGTTTAAAATAATTATGAATTGATTCATATCCTTGGGTTAAACTCTTTAGTTTTTCTTCTTTTAATAATTCTTCATTGATATCGATATACTTGTATTTGTAAGGTCTAGGGTCAGGTGAATTCTGGATATAATACAAGGAAGTTCTAATATTTCTGCATTTACTTTTGGAACTGAAACCCATATTTTTTTTTTAAAGATTTTATTTATTTATTTGACAGAGAGAAATCACAAGTAGTCGGAGAGGCAGGCAGAGAGAGAGAGAGGGAAGCAGGCTCCCTGCTGAGCAGAGAGCCCGATGCGGGACTCGATCCCAGGACCCTGAGATCATGACCTGAGCCGAAGGCAGCGGCTTAACCCACTGAGCCACCCAGGCGCCCCCCATATTTGTTTTTACAATAGAGCACTCCAACATGAATTTGCTGTACGAGTGTTCCTGTTTTTTATTTTTTCAGTCCTATTTAAGGAAGAAAAAGTTATAACCTGCTCAAATAAATAAGGCGCTGTGTTTATTCCATGTATTAAACTAATTTACAGTGTTGACATTTATTCATTTATTTTCAGGTTACTGCAATGTGCAAAATCACCTGAACTCCACTTCCACACTGCTAGTTAGTGAAAGTGTTGAGTGTCTACTGTGTGGGCAATAAGTGCAAATTTATTAAATGTTGTGAGAGTAACACTGAAGAAATGAAGGGCATAGGTCTCCAGGAGCTCATAATTTAGTCAAGAGAAGATACAGAGAAATAAATTAAAAATGAAGATTTTATGTTGTGTATCTTTATTATCCCCAGAAAAAGATTACTCTGTAGCTTACAGATAAATGAACAGTTCGGTCAGGATACCAGACTTTGAAGACTTGAGTGAGAGCCATATTTTGAAGCAAATCTGAGGGGGTTCTAGGGAAAGGGAAGTTTAGATGTTAAAGTTATTACTGTTCAAAGGAAAGATTAAGGCTCAAAATTTCTCCCTCTTTCTTGAGACCAGTTGAATGATCCACTCTGTGCATATGCCCCCTCACAATCTTCAGATTCCTATTCAGAGGCCATTTCTGAGAGCTCCCATTCCAGGCCCTACGTCAGGTTCTAGGGCATGTTGTCACATTCATTCACCTAATTCTCCCCTGGAGGCAGAGTGGTGGGTTACTCTCAATCTTTTCTTCCATGACATTCACTTCACTCACTACTGGAAAGAGACTCAATCTCAGGAAACAAACTGAGGGTTCCTGGGAGTGGAGGGGAGGGATAGGGTGGCTGGGTTATGGACACTGGGCAAAGTATGTGCTGTGGTGAGTGCTGTGAATTTTTTTAAGACTGATGATTCACTGACCTGTACCCCAGAAGCAAATAATACATTATATGTTAATATAAGTAAGTAAGTAGGAATAATGTGTGTGGGAGAGGGAGAGGGAAAGGGATGGTGAGTGAGCAAGCACCCGCTCTAGCTCTGGCTCCAGTCCCAAAGATCGCCATGAATAGTCCTGGCTACTCACATGTGGTCCACAGACCAGTGACACAGACATCACCTTGTTAGAAACCCAGACTCTTAGGGCCCATCCTAGATGTGTTGAGTAACAATCTACTGAATCATTTTAACCATTTCCCAGGTGATTTATATGCACATTGAAGCTTGAGAAGTGCTTCATGAGATAATCATTTGGGATTTTTAGAAATACTGTAGTATTTTTAGATATACCGATGAATGGGCTCTGTTTCAACACAATTAAATTACAATCTCTGGTGATTGGGGCATCTGTATAATTTGAATACTTTACCATGTTAGCATGCTAACAGGGTAAAATACATTCCCTTCTCTTTCCCAAATATGCCTAAAGATAGGAATCACCTAGAGACCCTGTTAACAAAATAGAGTCTAGAGTCTATTTTCAGTGTATTGAATAAGCAACCCAGGCGACATTAACAAGAAGGCCTGGAAAACATTGGTAATCTTAAGACGTTCCATTCCTTTTATCTGGTAGCCTTGGGCGAGATAATTTTTGTCTCAGAGGCCCTCTATCCTTGTTCTAGGTGACAAGAGGGAATGGACTCACAAAGTGGGGACATCAGCATTTAAAGGAGAGAATGTGGGATGAGATTCCAGAATATCTGATAGGGCGGGAACAGAGGTGCAGGTAGGACTCAAATGAGGCATCCTTTATCCTTATCAAGAGCCTTTGCTCTCGTTAGTAAACGATTCTCAACACCTCTAAGTCTCTTTGTCTGGGAACATTGCAGACAAGATAACCACAGTTTCTACCGGAAGAGGGAGAGCAAATCAGAATGGTTAAACTGACTCTGAGTTGTAGCATTCATTCACTCTAAAGGGAAGGGGTAAGGACTCTTCAGTACTGAAAAGCTATCCTTTGGATTCCTTTCACTCTTATTTACACCCCAGGTGGAAGAATACTGACTTCAAGATCAATGTGATTTTGATCAATGTGACACAAAGGGAAAGACACCATTTCTAATACTGGCGTGGACAACGCTTATATTCAGTATATCTGCCATCTTGACGTAAAACACCAGGTTGGTTTGATGGGTTTCTTCTGCAGAAAAATTGTCAGTTGTCATCCAAGATCTTTCATTGATTTATAGAATTATTTATATTTTTACTTGTTATATTTTCCAATAGGAAAATACCCTGTATTTTAAGTATCTATATAGAGAAATGTGTAGAGCATTCTTCTAGGTGTTACAGATGAAATATATTAGAAGAGGGGCCCCTGGGTGGCTCAGTCGTTAAGTGGCTGCCTTCCACTCAGGTCACGATCCCAGAGTCCTGGGATCGAGTCCCACGTCAGTTTCCCTGCTTGGCGGGAAGTCTGCTTCTCCCTCTCCCACTCCCCCTGGCTTGTATTCCTTCTCTCACTGTCTCTCTTGCTCTCTGTCAAATAAATCAATCTTTAAAAAAAACATTAGGAGATAGCCCTTGCCTCTGAAGGACTTAAAATTTACTGGCGTGGGTAGTGGGGATTGGTGTCAGAACTAGTATGCTCAAAAAACAACAGTGTAGCAGAGCACAGACTGAAAGTCAAATGCGAGATTCAGATCATCTGTGCAAAAGAAGTTGAGAGGGCTTTTGGCTTGCCTGTGGGTATTGTGCCTTGGACTCTCCCTCTAAGATGCCCATGTTAACTAGGAGACTATATTCTGTTTCATCACCTATCCTCACTTACAACTGTAACAATTATTTAAAATCTCTGAATGTTAGTTAGCTGAATGCAAATGCTTCCTGGATTTCCCCTGGTGCTAAACTTAAAGGTACTTCAGGGACACTTTGAGTTATCTTATCGAGTTTGAATATCTAGGGAAATTACAAGACCCTAAGATAATTAGCCTTTGTAATATGCTTACAACTGGACATTTGGCAGATAACTATTGTCCGGCCTTCTCATTCTAGCAAGCCGTTGTGATTTCCCAACAAAGGCAGAGGAGTTGCAAAACAGCAGGACTTTGCTACAGTTAGTAATTAATGAGGTGCTAAAAGTGCCAGAGCAGAGGCTCCCAGACACAGTGTGTGACTCAAAGGGATAAGAAGCCCCCAGAATTTCAAACAAGAGTGTCACTTAAATAAACAGAAAGTCAAGTGAGTCTAGTCTGTGGGATGGGAAATGGTCTATTGACATCAGAAGTCATCATACAACTGTGTAAAACAACATAATAAGGATTAGTCACTACATTTTGCAACTTGTGAAAAACTGGAATTTTTTTCTCAGTCCTACAGAAAGTGAGCAGTTATCTGCTTTGCAGTATTTAAGGAAGTCATAATGAACACTTAATGCCCCATAGTGTCCAAATAAATAACCAATCTGTTACAGGTTCCCACCAGCATGACTTTCCTCTGCCTCTTTAATGTATATTAATCAATCAAGTTAATAATTAATATTAGTAGACAAGCAAAAGCACTTTACTAATCAACTAATAGCTGGGGACCCAAGGCCTAATGAGAGCTTTCTGTATTGGAGGGAACATTACTGTGAAAGAATGACATAAGGGGTAATTTTGGACCATGAGCGCTGCCTAAAATGGAATGTGTTTTCCAGCAGAGTGGAATTGCTGCACAAATTCAGATGAATGTTAAGGTATTTGCAAATGAAGATTTTATGGTCTCTTCATGTTATATTCAAGTTTCTAAGTACACTATTTAAATTTGGAGGTGGTAGGTAGTAAAACAACACTGTAATTGGGTCTACCAACATAGGCTAGCAGCAGCTCACTAATATACATATATGTCCATAACTACTGCATCTGTGTATATATATATATATATATATATATATATGTATAAAGTATATGCATGTATATGTATATGCTTTATGTATGTTTCTTGCTAGAATGGGAAAGGACAAGAAAGACTGGAGGTAATTTGACTGTTATCCCTGCGAAGGATTTCATAAATACTTCCATTATTATTGATGTATCATACTTAATGCTTCAGTGACATTGAGAAAATTTTTATGTTGAATAAGTTTACCTCAAACAGAGAATGCAAAACATGTGAAAGAAGTCTCTTAAATGTATTCAAGGATTAAGATTTTAGGAGAATTAAGCAAGTTCTTGAGTTTCTTTTTTGCAATATGAAACTAATACATTCATATCCTGCCATGCCATAAAAGAACTTATGACATTTTCACATTTACAAATGAATATGTGTTTTTTATATATGTGAAAAAGCTAATCTCACTGAATTGGGTTAATGAACTTCTGTTGAAATTGTAGGAAGAAAAAAGTTTTCACAATAAGTTTATTTGATTTGATAAGCAGTTATTAAATTCTACCTCATTAAAAAGAACACAACCTGCCCCATACTAAAGGTATTACGGTGAATTTGGAATTTTAATACTTTAAATCACAGAGCCAGTATTTAATGATGTACTTTAGAGATCTCTGGTCCTGGTGCCAGTAAGTGAATGAGTTAGAGATATAAATCAGTAGTTTATTCAGCAGAAGCATTTTAGCTCAATCTATTAAGAAAAACTGAATTGTTTCTCCTATTTTTTTTTTATTTTAAAGAAAACTTATAGATTTCATAGGAGAGGAGGGAGTATTGCATCAAGAACTTTCCATGTTTTAAAATGTGTATTGAAAAAGAATTCACTGGATCAAGTCTTTTCCTCCAACATACTCTAGAGGGAGTCAAATCTAAGAAAGTTATGTTTAATGCATTTCAACTGCTATTGGTTCTTTCAGAAATTTTCTTGGTGACAATGTTGTCTTGACCTTCTTGGTTAAGGTGTAGTCTAGGAGTTAGTTAGAACCTGGGAGCTAACAAGGCCAAGGGGGAGATGGACTCACTATATGAACCAGTTAGTATCTTACAGAGAAAATATTCTCTCCCCTGGTCATAAACTGCATGGGTAAGCCTGTGAACCAACGCATATTTTGGCAAGAATAAGGAGAGAGTGGGAGATAGGGTGTGGAGCAAAAGAACATTTATGGCCTGGGATAAATCCTTCCTTCTGGACCAGAATGATAAACTCCACACTACAAGCCACCATTAATTAGCTGTGTGAACTTGCAAATACCATTTATCCTCTTTGAAATTCAGTTTTCAATTCAATTAAAATTCAGTTAAAATGAAGGGTTGATCTAGAAGGTATCAGATGTAAATGTAATGGCATTATTCCAACAGAAGATAGCTTATGGTTTGTATACAAGCATGCCTTGTAAATCTGAGTATGAGCCAGTAGCTCCTAAAATCATGGAATTCTAGCATTTTGTTCTTAATATACTGAACATATACACTAAACATACATAGCTAGACTACATGCTCTTCCCCCAAATTTTGGGCTTTCTCGTGTTTGCTCCTAGTATTGCATTATTTCATTTGGAATTTCTTCAGTTTTTAGCTATAATTCTAGAAATCCTCCATGTTCTTCAGGGCTCTGCTCTGCTGGTGTGTGCTCCATGAAAAACACCTTGCCTCTCCCAACACTGTGCAAATGTTTTCTGTGTTCCTCTAAACTATCCGTGGATTTTGCCTTAATATTTAATTTTTCTTCTGATATCTTCTGTTTTGCATTATAGTTGTTTTTCTGGATGCATCTTACCTCTTCAGCAAATCTTCAAGATCCTTAAGTGTAGGGATCAAGTGCTCTAAGCTTTACATTTTTTATTTTAAGCAATATGGCTTGCCCATAGGAGATGCTCAACAAAAATGTGCTGACAGAATATATAAAAGAAAGCTATTGGAAAAGAATAACTAGAAATAATAAAAGAAAAACTAATTGAAGGAGACATGGACTCTATTTTAGTGCCACTAACTGCTTCATACTTGAACGGTGAGACAGCTCCTGTGTTTATGAGGAAATTAGTTTTAGGACATTTGCTCTTTAGGAATTGAGGGAGGAAAAAATATTATATATATATATATTTTTAGTACTTTACATATTTTAAGAAATCATACAACTTCAGATTCTGGTCTGTGGCAATGATAAGCTGGTATTTACTCAAAGCAGATTTTGAGTGAATGTCTTTAAGATTTGCATAACATTTTTATACAAATCATCTTCTGTAGGTATAACCCTTGGAGATGAGTAATAGCCAGCATTTTTCTCATCAGGTACAAATTTATTTCTATATTTCATTAGGATCAAATTTCCAAATAGAGTCAACATGAAATTAAAAATTCTTATATTTAGTCCAAGATGTGTTTTAGGATTTTGCTCATGCTTTCTTAGTTATTGTAGTAACTTTGATTTTTGTTTTTATTCCTTTTTTCTATCTTCCTACTTGCATTTCTACATTTTGTTTCTTCCTTGTAGCTCACAGCTACAACAAGGCATTTGCAGACGAGGTACCCAATGCATACTTTGTTTCCTTTGACTCTCACTGCTCCTTTTTCCTAACCAAGTACCGAAAATTCAGGGAAAAAAGTGACATATGTGAAATAGTTGTCTTTTTTTTTTTTTAATTGGTTTGTTTGACAGAGAAAGCATGAGAAGAAGCAGAGGGAGAGGGAGAAGTAGGCTTTTCACTGAGCAGGGAGCCCAATGTGGGGCTCAATCCCAGGGCCCTTGAGCTGAAGGCAGACACTCAGTCATCTGACTGAGCTAACCAGGTGCCCCTGTCTTGGTTTTTTTTTTTTTTTTTTTACTTACAGTTACTTACACTCTCTGTGGCCTTTTTTATTGCCAACTTTTCATACTATATTTAGCTTTTCTGTATTTCTTTTTCAAGTGGCTGGCATTCTAGTACTTTTGGGTGTTAGCTTGGGTAATTGCAAAGGCATAAATCCCTGATGATACAATGCCGAGGAGCAGGGTTGAGATTTTTGAGCCGAAACTCCTTGTGCATCATCATGTCTTTCATATCATCATGCCATGAACATATATGGTTTTACCAGCAGGTGTGGGCAGAGAGTTCTTCCTTCCAGTGATGTTGAATCTTTTTGGTTTAGTTGTGGCTTCCTTACCTCTCAGCTCAGCTCAGGCCTGGGGACAGAGCTCTTGCCAGGTTGCTTCATTTTTCCTTCCCTTAACCCTTCATGCCTTTCTGGACTGCTGTGATTGGGCTAAGATGTCTTTATCCTTATCCAAAATATATACCTGAAAATAGAATCTTATTGTTAGAGGTTGCATAGCAAAGTAGGGTCATTGACCAGTCACAGAGTGAGAAGTGTCAAACAGATTGATGTTAAAGGTCAAAGAGAAATACAGTGTTAGAGAGGGAATAGATGTCATTGCAAAGATGAGCTCTGGAAGGAGTTTATGGCAGCCTGGATTTTAGCTCTGTCCCTTGGATCCATGTTCCATTCAACGGCTTTTTTTTTGAGTTGCATTGAACTGAGTAGTATGGAATGTGAAATCTAACAGAAACATAGACTGTAGACAATTTGAAAAAATTTCCCAGCTTAATTTCTAAATCTTCATTGTAGAATGAAGATGTTTCCATATGAAATTAAGCTCCTGATGGGACAGAAAACAAAAATTTTTATTTTTTACAAGAAAACTTTGAGCAGAATTTCATAATAGAGATAATTAGTATCATCTATGATTTTAGAGTCTTAGTTTCTGTATCTTTGGCAATTTCTCTCACAGTCTGAGGTGTGCCTTTAAAATTACAGAGGAAAGCCAGTGTGACACTAAGAAGCAGCTGACTGTCTGTCCTTATGGCATAGTCGGTATCATTCTTTTTTCTTGGCTTCCAAACTGACTTCAATTTCAGGCTGGCTCCTTACGCCAATGGTAATGATTATAAGTGGTGGTAAAGCATAGCATATATATGGCCAATATTAATAGAGAGGACTTAAATCTTATCATAGAATTGATCTTCTGTCAGTATTTCAGGATTTTAGGCTGTGTCATCATCGTCTTTTCTCTCTTCTTTTCTTTCTTCTGTCTTTGGTTTATTTCCCTTAACAGAGAATGTAAAAACGTATTAATAGCTTTTATCTGTTTACTCATTTTTAATTCTATAATTAGCACATTTACGTAATTTAATATACTGACGGTGGAATTAAGCATTCACATACCTTCCTATATTCACGTGGCCCCATCTGTTTCCTGGGGTTTTGGGCACTTGTTCAGTGGAGATCTCCATGACTCCGTGGAGTCACCTTATTCCCAAATAACACTTACTGTCTCAGGTTTCCCTGGCAGAAAGTTGGTCTTTACAGTACCTGATGAGGGGAGACCTGTGGCAGTATCTATACCAGGCTCGAGTCCACCAAATATTTGACCAGTCTGTCTTTCCCATGGGTTCTGCATTCAGATGAGCACTGAGTACTGCACATGAGATCTGTCTCTCCCAAAGATTCTTCACATGCAGTGAGTAACACAACCCAGAAATTCCGGGGAGTTAACTTGTGGGGGAAAAGTGGACCACTGAGGAATAGGAGATGAGAGAGAGCTGATTCTGTAGTCTACTCCCCAGCCCACCTCCCTCTGTTCCAAGGTGCAGATGTTCTATGTGGCCTGCCAGGACCTGTCCCCAGCTATGCTTTCCCGGGAAGCTGTGCCAGCTCCTTACTGCCCCATGTTGTTTTTGCTTTCCTTACTTCCCGGCCTCATTTTCTGGTTTTTCTCCCTCCTACAGCCATTGACTGCACTCTTCCCTTCAGTCAAACATTAAGAACCAAGCTTTCCCTTCGCCTCTTTGTTTTAGGAAACCTGGGTTTTGGCAGATATATTTTTATTTTAGAATAAATCCCACAGAGAACTATAAAATGTAGGAATTAAAAAAAATAATTCCCATTCTTTCTCTACTTTTCAAGATTTTTAATAGACACTTTCATGTACTTAAGGCAGATAATAATATGTATCTTTTTGCTTTGTAAAGTTTTTTTTAAATAAATGGGATAATCTTATATGTATTTTCCTGAGATTTGATTTCTTCATAAAACTATAAATTTTGAACAGTGTTCTATGCCAGTATATAGTGTTCATTCTCATTCTTTTTATTTTTGTAAAAGATTTATTTATGTATTTTTAGAGAGAAAGAAAGAGCACACACACAAAGGAGCAGAGGGAGGGGCAGAGAGCGAGAGAGAGAATCTCAAGCAGACTCCCCAACCAGCATGGAGCCAGAGTTCAGTGCTTCATCATGATTTTTAATATTATGATTTCCTAACTTTTATTAATCTGTTTCCAAAAACATTTTTTAACTTTCATTATTCTTATGGCATAAACAATTGCATACTCCAAATATGGAAAATTTAAAAAACCCTTTCTTACATGATAACGTTTTCCATGAAAGTTTATAAATATTTTTTTATGAATATATTTGCAAAGATACTTTTTTCTTTCAAAAAATGGCTTACAAAATGCCTATTGTTTTATAAGCTGCTTTCCTCATTTAACTGTGTAATGCAAACATTTCTTGAGTATGTGTGTTCTTTTCATAAGTGTTGTAAAGGAGGGAAGTTTCTGAATATTTGAATATCTTCTGTTGCCTTCATAGATGAATAATAACTTGGCTGAATATTAAACTATTGGGACAAAAAGTTTTCTCTCAACTCTTTTTGCCAACTATTATTACAGGGGGGAATATGCTGTGTCAGTGATTCTTTATCTTTATAGTCATCTTGTAAGATTTTTGTCTAGGTTATTTTGACTTTTATGGATAATAAATCTATAATGTAACTTTTCAAATCCCTTATTAGTTATTTTTACCTTTATGGATAATAAATCTATAATGTACTTTTCAAATCCTTTATTAGTTAAATTCTCTCTTTTATTTGACTATTTCTTTTCTTCTAGATACTCTTTTTGAGAGCTATTATAGTGTAATGACTAATAGCTGAGGATGTCTGATGGTCTTGGTTGTAATTCTCTCCCTATTAGCTTTGTGAGCTTAGGTTAGTTATTTTTCCCAGTTTCTGTATTTATAAATATGAGGATGGAGTATTGAGAGAATTAAGTGGGTAGAATGCATGTAAAGTGCTTTAAAAGATGCTTTGTAAGTGTTAACTATTGTTGCATATTTAAATTTTTCTTTTATCTTATTCAAATATCCACCATTTAGTTTTTTTTTCTTTTTCCACAGTATTTTGGGATATTTCAAGTATGTCCACTATGTCACTGGTTTCACATCACACAGTGTTACTATCATCACATCTTTCAGTGTACATTTTAAATGTTACTGAATTTTTTAGCCTGAGAAGAATAATTCTTCCTTATCTGACCTATATCTTTGATTTGTGATTCTGCTGGTGTTTTGGCTTTCTCTTCTATTCTTAAAGTTCTAACTTCATCTCCTCATTAGAATACCAAATATACACATATTCAATTATTTTTTTCAAAGTCCTCTTCCTTCCCTTGGACCTTACATTTGGTGTCACCTTTCTCAGGTGCCATTTCTTCTTTTTCCAGAAGTCCAGCTTCCTTTCTTTAGTTTTGTTTTAGTTTTTGATTTATTCACTCTTGGTGTTTGCCTACAGATTGTGTCTTGCTCTTTGGGTTCAGAGCCTGTTGACTTTAGTGATGGTTGAGTCTACTTCTCAGACTTACGGCTGTAGTGACTGATTGGTCACTTTGAGAATTTGTTCTCAGTTTTTACCATCTGCAACTGTTAATCTAATGTCACTATCTAGGATATGATTTTCCTTTTCATTCTATTGCCTGCTATGTCATTTTGAGCACATACTTACCTTTAAAAAACTACAATCCTCAATATATCCTGCTTTCACAAATCTCTACCTAAACCGTAATGACTCACTTGTAAGAAGTATACTTTCTAGAAATAAATGTGCCATTACTACTGTGACCACACTCTATTCCCTATCCAGTTCCCTAGAGTTTTCAGGATTAGACTAGATGTAGAAAGGGAACTCCAAGTGGTGCGTTGGAAAGTGAAAATAGGAAAAAGCCCTCTGCCTGATTTGAGAACCTATACCTATGGTGAGGGCAATATTGCTTCTGGAGAGTACACTTCTGATCCAGTGAGTTGTGATGAATTGATTTCTTACCTAAGCTCCTACTATAGTACTTGATATATGGTAAGTACAAATGTACATCATTTCCTCTTTATGGTGGGCAGTGTCACTGACTTTGCATTTAGTGAGGATTCTTCCCAAATGCTTCCTAAATTCTGGCATTAGTTTACTGTTAGTCTTAATTTCCAGGCTTACGTCATCTTTTCCTTTCTTTTAGATGGTGAATAGTAAGATTTATTAGACACTTCCAGGCTTTTCATACTGAATTATGTATGTATGTTTTAGCAATAATGCTTTGGTATCAGGGAGTCAGGCTGGGGAAACAAGCGTTGTTAGTAGGTGACATTCATTACTTTAACCCCAAGTGAACAAGATTTGAACATTAACTAGTAAGAGGATTTAAGAGAAGAAGAAAGATTGAAAAGATAGTTGGGTGGTACAGTGACAATGCTTAGCAGTCATTTATTTGTGATGTCTGGGGAGACTGGTGAATAAGAAGGGGCTGACAGTGGCTAACAGATTCTAACTTGTGCTGTTGATTTAGTAACAGTTCAGGGAGAAGTAGGTTATAGGGCAGGAAATTTAAAATTTTAGTTTTTGACATGTTAAGCATACCAAGTCCACTGAATGTCCATTTGGAGATATTCAGAAGGTAGTTGTAACTGTGGATCTGTGGTTTAGGAGATCAGTCAGGACAGGGTTTGGAAGTTACCAGCATATGGAAGTAGGATTAGAGTGAATGAATGTTGTATGCAAGGGAGCACACGATATGGAAAAGCAGGAAACTATGGGCAGGGAGATCAGTTAGAATGTGCAGTGTTCCAGGAAAGAAATTATCACTGATTTCTCCAGAACAGTAACGAAGGAAAGAGAGGGAAGGATCAAATTTCAGGAGGCTTACTTTGAATGTGCAATTAAGGACAAGGTAGGGAAGTTAACTGCCTAACTGGAAGAAAGCTTCTGTTTGGGCTGTGGCAAGTGCAACAGAGCATAGAGCTTGAGGAAAGAACTGAAAACTTGGAATCTCCAACAGGAGAGAATAGGAAGCAAGAATAAAGACTCGGGCTCAAATGAGACATTACAAGCCCCACTGAGGCCAGAAACCAGAAATTTGTAGGGGGTCACAATTTTTACAATAAGTGATTTCCTTTCTATCTCTTGGTTGTTAAGAAGGAAAAAGGTAGACTTGTTGCCTTGATAAAAGTTTGGATACCTTCTAGACAGGCACTACGAAAGGACCAGGGACCATGAAATGGAAAAAACATAATGAAAATATGACACGGTAGGGGTGCAAGTTGTGTACGGAAGCAACTGAAACAATGTATGTTGGCGGTGGGGGGAGGTAGCTAACATTCTAGGAGAGGAAAGTTAGGTAAAGGGATCAGAGACCTAATTTGGTTAAAGACTATGTGTCTTAGTTCTCACAAAAATTTGGAGGGGGCTAGAGTTGCAATGAATGGTAAAAATTAGATGTTTGTATTTAGATCTTATTCACTCAGTTTCTTTCTATCGAGGGCAATGCCAGATAATAAGTGCAGACCACATATGAATGACATACGGTGGTTTTACTGTCTGAAGCAGAGAACAATAGGATAGTGGTATATTCTAGAATGTGATATTTCCATTTTTATCCATGTGGCCTGGGATCACCAAATAGATCTATGCATATTTCTTGGTTGCTGTTTGCCTAGGACCTGATAGAGCAATGTCCTAATTATCCTGTGTGCAGTAGCAGAAGCGGCTTTCATGAGAATGAACCCCAATAATAAATAAATCAGAGGAGTGCCTGATGCTGTTTGAGAGCTGTAGGAAGAGTCTTCTATATGTATATTGTCTACCTTGACCATGCTATCTGAAACTTCCCTTGGATTACTTTCCCTGGATTCAGTTTCTCAAAAATACAAACCTTATGATGGCAGTATATTCACAGATGGGAGTAACTTAGCAGCACCTCTACGCAGGCAGAAAAGAGTGACCAAGTCAAAGTGCTGGGTGCTTAACTGGAGAATGAGGATCATGGTGGTTATAGAAAAACTTTAAGTTATTACTGCTATTATTTTTTAATATAGGCTAGTTCTTAAAAATTTCTGGTACCTTACAATTTAATAAAAGTAGATTACAAGAATGAGTCTGGCCACTTGTAATTCTGCTTCACTTTCAACTTTGCAGAAGTATAGTAACACATATATATGTAAATACATATAAATATATTTTATGTAAATATAATATTTATAAACTTTATTTTGATAGGTCAAATCATTTAATAAATGTAGTAAGTTAAACCAATTAACAACCTAAATATTTTTGTTGGAGTGGCAATCTGAGTGTGCTTCTATGATGGTCTGTTTCCAAAGATAACTGCCTGCTTTAAGTTCCTTTAGGGCAGGGATTTTGTTTTATTCATCATTTGGTACTCTGTGGTGAGTAAAGTGCCTTAAATATAATAGGTGATCAGGGTGCCTGGGTGGCTCAGTCATTAAGTGTCTGCCTTTAGCTCAGGCCATGATCCCAGGATCCTGGGAGGGAGCCCCACATCCAGTTCCCGGCTTGCTGGGAAGCCTTCTTCTCCGTCTCCCACTCCTCTTGCTTGCTCCTTCTCTCGCTCTGTCAAATAAATAAATAAAATATTTAAAAAAACTATTTACATATAGGGAGAGTAGGTGATCAATGACTTTTATTTCATGAATAGGAGAGAGTGAAAAATATAAACTAAAAAGGAAATTAGCTTAAAATGTAAATTCTAGGGGCACCTGGATGACTCAGTTGGTTTAGCTTCCGATTCTTGATTTTTGGCTTAGGTCATAATCTCAAGGTTGTGAGATCAAGCCCCATGGCTGGGTTTGCCCTTAGCAGAGTGTCTGTGTTTCTCTTTCTCCCTCTCCCTGCTCCCACTGCTCTCTCTCTCTCTCTCAAATAAGTCTTTGAAAAAAAATGTAAATTCTAGGGGAAATTTTACTTTGATAGAAAGAAGAATCCTGCTTATTACCCAGGGCCCTATCATGAGGTCTTGAAGAAAATAAAAACTGTGAATTCCAATATATAATTATTAAGCATTTCATCTTTTTTGTGATACCAAGTTAAGTAAGCACATAAATCTGGTCTTGGCCAATTTGGTGTAGCCAGAAGGATAGCTTGGTTCTTAACATGGATAAGTTGGGATGGGCACAGTATTTCCCATCATCTCTGAAAACTTAGTCCTTTTGTTTTGTGCTCAAACAGCCTTTTTGGCGATAATGCCTTTGCTTTTGAGTAGGAGGACTTGTTAGACCACAAACTTCCAGACTCAATTTTTGTATATCCTGATGAAAATTCTCAGATTTCTCTACTGAATATAAACAGATGTGTGATGTGTTTAAATTGAAACTTTCTGAGTGTTGGCAAAGATTTGCTCAAATGAATAGGGTGGTATATTTGTATTGGTCGAGTTGTTTGGAACATTAAAGTGATAATAATCTAAATAAACACAATAATCTAAACTTGGGATATACTAGTATGTCTGCCTCAGGTCACCACTGGCTCTGTGACTTCTGCCTCTTCTGGATTTCTCTGGAGCTTACCCTTTTGCCCATTTGCCTGACATTCAACTTAAATACCTACATCTTGTTTCTTTCACATTTACATATCATGACCCTTCATCCTCTCCATTTGCATCTTTCTCAAACCGTATTTCAAGGTGACTGCCCCAATCTACATAAAAGGCTGATAACACTAAAAAATGAATTAAATGCTTTTGTTTGGACTGCCAACATGCCATCCAGACTGAAGAAGATCCAGAAACTTTGGGGTCATGTGAGCCAAGGACGCAGGGACACTGGCAAACACCAGAAGAAGCCAGGATGCTGAGGTAATGCTGGTGGCATGCATTACCCCAGGATCGACTTTGACAAATATCCCTCAGATTGCTCTGGTAGAACTGGTATGAGGCATTACTACTTTAAGAGGAACCAGAGCTTCTGCCCAACTGTCAACCTGGATAAATGTGGACCTTGGTCAGTGAGCAGACACAGATTAATGCTGCCAAAAACAAGACTGGAGCCACTCCTATCATAGATACGGTATGATCAAACTACTATAAGGTTTTGGGAAAGGGAAAGCTCCCAAAACAGCCTATCATCATGAAAGCCAAATTCTTCAGTAAGAGAGCTGAGATGATAAAGTGTGTGTGTGTGTGTGTGTGTGTGTGTCTGTGCGCGCAGGAAGTAGTCAGAGTATCAGCATTTTTTTGTGCTCGTTCCCCAAACCTCAGTTCCCACAAAACAGTGCAAAGATTGGGTAATGCCTGTCCTTGTAGCAGCTGGTGTTAAACTAGAGGTATCTTGAGATTAGGGAACCTGAATCTTTTATAATACGTGTAACTATTTACTGTAACTGTCTTTTACTCTGACGATAAACATGCATTTTATTATACAAGACAGTAGGCAAACTTACCCTTTGCTTTGGGAAACATGGTCTTCATCTTTCAAGGTTCTTCGTTTTACAAACCCCCATGAAAAGATAGTCTGGAAAAATTATAGAAAGTGCCTCTGTGCCCAAGATGTGGAAAAATGGAAGAGATGTATGAACGGTCTCTGGAAACAAAATTTGACAAAAATGGCTATACCTCTGTAGATAATCTACACTTAAATTATTGAAGGGTCTGAGATGCCTTTTCCTTTTATTTTCCCAGAAAAATGGTACCAAGGTGACCTCAGACAGTTTAGAACATCTTAAGAGGATTTGACATTTTTGTCATCTCTACTGGATAGCTACAGTGGCAAACAGACAACTGAATCCTCCTTTAAGCTGACTAATCTACCTATCATTCAATATTAAAAAAAAAAAAAAAGGATTTTGGCATCCTTGCTTCCTTCATTCACAGCCAAGATAGCAATATCATAAATATTTCACTGTTATCCTGTCTTCCACTCTGATTTCTGACCAGTTCATGATTCCTTTAGTTCCTGACTTTTTGCTTTCTTTCCTGTATCATTACATTTGCTTCTTGAGTATTCTGTTTTATAATACTCCTTTGGTAGTGACTGGTAGTCCCTGAGATAATACTAGTGCTTACTCCTTGGCTTACATCTGTTGTCCAGTGCTCTGCAAAACATATCTGATCCAGCCAGGCCTCCTCGATTCTATCTCATCATGCCTGAGAACTGGTCCACAGGGTTGAAGTTCACACCAAGTTTTCACCAACTTTTATGAAAAGAAGCCAGACCCTGCCCAAAGTATGAACACCTTCTGTAAGATCTCCACCAGATGGCCATCAAGCTTTTACTTGATTTGTGTCTTCTGGATTGTTAGTACAGTCAAAAGAATCAAACAATAATGTCATTTAGGAGTTATATTTTTAAAAACAACTTAGTAAAGATCCAGACCTTGGATTTAAAATCTTTTTCAGTGTGGATCAGATATATATACATTAAAAGGTATAGAGAATACATTATTTTCACAAGCTATGCAGCATTGTCCAATCGTTAAGTATGATCTTAGAAAGACCTAAGAAATACATGGCATGACAGGGCTTTTCTTGATTGAGATATATTTTTTGTAAGAAAAGACCAGAAATACTTGAAAATATATGACTTTGAATATAATAAATATAGTTTCACTACCTCATAGAAAAACGTGTGATCTTTAAGCATGGGGAACACAGTGTGAGGATGGACATGAATGTCAATGTTAATGACAATATAGACTTTATCAAGCTATACATGTTTTTGTTCTGCCTTTCCTTATGGTCTTGACCTTCTGTTCTATTCACAATTTTCTTATTTTAATTTTTTTATATTGTAATTTTCCTTATTGTTTTATACATTCTTCCTAGTTGTGAGTTAAAACAAGATATGAACATATACATAACATATTCATTGACTTTGTTTCTGTTTATTTGATTCACCTGGATTGGAATACTTTGAAACAAAACATGGCTTTAGCTATATGTTCTGTAGAGTCTAGATCCTTTTACTCTCCTTTCAGAGTGCAAGGAGAGATTATACTTAGAAATACTACCTCAGTTTGGCAACATAAGAATTCCTGAGGATTGTTTGGAAGTCAGAAGATCATAGAATTATAGAAACTATTAAAGGCTTAGAAATTAGAAATAAACATTTTTTTTGAACAAAGAAGAAAACTGAGCTCCTGAGGAGTAAAAATAGCCTGATAAATCAAGCTTGATACACCTGTACTTTTAATGAATAACAAAGCCAGGACCTCAATTCAAGTCTCCCTATACTAAATTCAACATTTTCCCCCTATAATCTTCTGTGATTATTTTATCTGGATATTCAAAGGTGAATTAGAATTGAGGAATTAAAAAATGAAGCCAGTGCTACTTAACAAAAGACAAGATAGTACTCTTAGGGAAAGTGGAGCTAACGCATGCTGAATTACTTGCGGGGAAATTGAAATTGAACAACCAGTACGTAGAAACAGGTCACCAGGTTCAAAAGTGAGTCACAGATCTTTAAGATGCGGGGTATTTTGTGATCAATAGCATTTGAAGTTGGAAAAATCAGATAAAGATAATCAGGTCTCATAGTCCAGCACAGAAATTGATTGCTCCAGGGATCCAGCGCCTCCTTCCCTTTCTCCCTCCCTCTCCCTTATGAAGTAATTTCTTGGCCCTTAGAACTGTTTTTAGGATTTATTCAAAGTGTTGCTGCCAGAGTCCCATCCCACTTGGCAAAAGGAAGGGAACAAAGCCCCCAACAACTGCACTGCTTTCTACAAAGAACTTGACTCCCACTATCTCTTCATTTCTTGGCTTTGAGCAATGACAGATTGCAGAATCAGATGTTGCACAGAAGTCTTGATAACAACTTAGAAAGATGACCATTGCTTGCTTGCTCTGTCAGGTTTCTTCTTTTACCACCGGCAAGTTTACTTCGTATGCTTTAAGCACAAAGATTCTCAACTCTAACTTCATAGGTACCTAATTCTCCCTGGCAGCAGAGCAACTACTGACCCTCCAGAAAACCAGACTGATGTTTCTGTAGGTTTACCAACTTATTTCATAAGATGGCAGTGCATTTCAGTTACTCTAAGAATTCTTTTGTATTTGAACCTGATCTGAAGATAAAAATCACTCTATGTTGTAAGTAATCAAGCTGAGGGCACTGTGCTTTCTGAAGCAGGAAGAGCACATATGCACTTCATGTGTACTTGAAGACAGAATATCTGGGTTTGAGTAGACAGGCTCAGCTGCTTACCAACTGGGTCACCTCAAGTATGTCACTCCTTAGCTTTATTGTCCTCATCTACAAAACGAGGTCGTAATACCTTGTCTTTCTAATGCACAGCCGCGTGTGTGAATCACATGGGAAGATGTGAGTGAAAGCTTTTCTAAAAACTGTATAGCACTGAGCCAAGAGAGTTATCATTGTTACCATGTGAAGGCTATGGGAGGATTAGGGAACCACTGTGCCACAGACATCCAGGCTAGTGAAAAATGTCAGCTTCAATTTATTTTCAAAAGATTGTGTATTTAATCGTATCAGCCCTGTAATCGTGCTATTTGCACTTGTGATGAAGAAGTACCATTGCCTTTTCATCAGGACATTCATCCTAATTGGCTGTGGAAGAGCAGGCTTACAGAAAGCACATATATGGTGATGTTCATGAAAACAGACTCTCCAGTGTTGAGGGAAGTACCCAGGGAGAAGGCATTCTTCAAACCCTTCTCGTGCGCAGTAGCATTTACTTAAAATTCTGTGCAATACCTTGAAACTAAAGCGAAAGAATACTGAAATAGGATTCACGAGACCTCAGTTTGAGTGTAACCTCTGCCTAGGCCTGGATAACAAGGCTGTGGCTGACAGTAGTAATAATAACAACTTTTATTGAGCAGCTACTCTAGGTCAGGTATTGTGGTAAGGGCTTTATATACTTTAGATTATTTAACCATCTCAATTACTCTACCAGATATGTACTGTAATTATCTCCATCTTACAGAGGAGTTGACTGAGAATCAGAGAATCACACAGAAGCCATTGCTATTAAAAGTTAAATTTAGTCTTGACAGTCTCATTCCAAAGCCCATGTGTTTACTGAATACTTTATTGCCTTAATGTTTCTGTAGCCTGGTTATTTCCTCTGTAAAATGCAAGGATTAGGGTAGATTCTCATGAAATTTTTTTAATTCCATAATTTTGTAGATATGATTTATTATTAAAATTTTGTTGCAGAACACAAATTCCTGAAACACAGCTCTGGGTATTTTATTACCCTGGAGTAAAAAAAAAGAAGTAATATTGCCTGAATTTTCCATTTGAATCATTTCTCATTTAATGTCTAACCCTGCTAGTCCTTTTCACAGAATAGGCAAAGATTCAGATGAGGAACTTTTTTGCAAAATTAAATATGATGTAGTTACTGAATTAAGGATGCATTTTTAAATAAAAGAAGTGTGAAGACGAGTCATTCAGGGAGAAAGTAAAGGAAGTAGGAAGATCAGGTATGGGGAGTACCAAAGTACCCATTTTTAAAAAAAAAAAAAATTTTTTAAAAAGATTTATATACTTATTTGAGAGAGTGAGATATATATATATATATATAGAGAGAGAGAGAGAGAGAGAGTGTGTGTGTATGTGTGTGAGAGGGAGGGGCAGAGGGAAAGGGAGAGAGAATCTTAAGCAGATTCCTACGCTGAGCATGATGTTTTACTGACATCCAGACACCCCTAAAGGGCCCATTTAAAAACTCTGCTTCACCAGCAATGAACAAATAAGGCGAGTTGTCCACACACCAGGGGCCTCTGGGTCTTCACTTACATCATTTTCCGAACTGAAAGTGTACTTTTTTTGTGTGTGTGATGAGTTATTTATTGTTTTTTATTAACATATTTAAGACTGTATCATATTCATGGCGCTTTGCAGTTTCCAGATCACTTCTGCTGGCATTATTTCATTTGATTCTTCCCATAATTATAAGACATAGGTAGGTATTACTGTTGTTCCCATTTCTCAGATGAGAAACCTGAGGTACAAAATGGTTAACCAGCTTTCAAAGATCTCAATTGACCCAAAGTCTTGTGATTTCCAAAAAATGGTGTTTATTATTTCTGAACACAACTTAGCATGCTTTCCACAGCTCATCATCTCTCCATTTATTATTCAAGCCCAACTAAATTTTCTTCCTTAAAGTTTCTTTCTTTTTTTTTTTTTTTTTAATTTATTTATTTGTCAGAGAGAAAGGGAGAGAGAGCAAGCACAGGCAGACAGAATGGCAGGCAGAGGGAGAAGCAGGTTCCCCGCCAAGCAAGGAGCCTGATGTGGGACTCGATCCCAGGACACCGGGACCATGACCTGAGCCAAAGGCAGCTGCTTAACCAACTGAGCCACCCAGGCGTCCCTTCCTTAAAGTTTCTTACGGCTACAAAAGCCTGCCAAGAACTCATCTCATGTCAGATGATTATACCATAGATGGCTTATAGATATATTTATTTTTTATCTCTTAATATTTCTTCCTTCTGTGTTAGATCATGAATCTAAAGTGCTAGGGGTAGTCTTTTTTTCTTTTTTTTTTCTTCTGAGTGCCTCTTGTGGTGCTTTGATGCTCAGATTATTTTTGTTGAATGAATGATTTCTGGTCTGTTTTGTAGGTCGGAGTTCTCTACGCCTACCACATATGAAGCACGAGTTCACCCTTGTCTTTAATTGTTATTATTAATTACTATTTAGATAAATAATATTGCCAGTGTTTAAAACAGGCGTATTTAAAAAGAGAGCTTTTGTTTTCCCTAGAGCAATTCAGTGGTAGAATTAATACAAGAATTTAGACAGTTGATTCAACAAACCCTAGTGTTTTTGCCCCTTGTTCTATGCTTTTAATTTTAATATGAGAAATACAACTTGGCTTTTCAGTGTCATTCCAGTTCTTAGTTATTAAATCTTTTCTGAGAACAAGGTGTGGCTTATCAGTTTTCTCTGAAAATGGAAGCGACATGGATTAGCTAAGTAAAAGTGTTATTCCACTGTGATTAACCCCACAATTGACAAAGTTCAGTTGGCTATGTTTTGTGACTTTATATGATCTTTCTGAGCTCTCATGGTACTTTTACATTGCTAAACTCTCTTGACTTGGCTTGGACCTATTTATATGACACAATTATACAAGCCAAGAACAGGCAGTATCAAATACATACGAACTAACATTTCTTAGGGTTTTTTTTTTTGTTTTTTGTTTTTTTTGTTTTTTGTATTCGCCAATCTTAGAAAACACACTAACTTGGAAATTCTTTTTTCATATACCAAAAATGTATTATAAATATTATATAAATATATTTTAAATGAAGTAGGTCCATATTAAATTATCCACCTTTAAAATACTTACCTGTAATAATCACTGACTTATAGATTTGTCCAACTATTCTGTCTCAATTATATTTCCTAGATTCTTATTCAATGCATAGATGACACACACTCAGATTTTAATTAAAAAATTTAAAATATATATATACATAATCACTTTGGATGGCATTTAGAGGTCAAATATGCTGGTAAGAAAGGGACCCAGCTCTGGGCCATACCTAATTTCCAAAATTGATCTCATCCCCAAAGTATAAATCAAGTGGCTGGTTTCACTTGCAGAAATTCTAATTTGTGTGTGGGGATGCCATTTAGGCATTTATATTTTTTCCAATATTTTGCAGATGATTCTTTTAATTAGTCAAGGTTTTGAATTATGACTTAGAGAATTGTCACCACTTTTACTCAGGATTATTGTTTTCATATAAGACTTTTGCAGATTATTTCCCTCTTGTGTGGACATATCTCACCTCAAATGTGCTAAGCATGGAAAACTCTGACCAAAAAAACAGAACAGAATCTATCAATTTAACAAAAATTGATTGTTTTTTTTGTTTTTTGTTTTTTTTTTAATAATTTTTTTAAAGTTGATTACTTTTTTTTTTTTTTTTTTTTTTTTTTTTAGATTTTATTTATTTATTTGACAGAGAGAAATCACAAGTAGATGGAGAGGCAGGCAGAGAGAAAGAGGGAGGGAAGCAGGCTCCCTGCCGAGCAGAGAGCCCGATGCGGGACTCGATCCCAGGACCCTGAGATCACGACCTGAGCCGAAGGCAGCGGCTTAACCCACTGAGCCACCCAGGCGCCCTAACAAAAATTGATTGAATTAAAAGCACTGTTATAGCACTCAGAATCCAAAAAAGATGCTATTCTAGCCCTTTGCCTGACACCATATTCTTTATGGAAACCAGCAGATTAAAAACATTTTATTTATTTAACAGACAGATACCACAAGTAGGCAGAGAGGCAGGCAGAGAGAGAGGAAGGGAAGCAGGCTCCCCACTGAGCAGAGAGCCCAACGAGGGGCTCGATCCCAGGACCCTGAGATCATGACCTGAGCTGAAGGCAGAGGCTTTTTTAACCCACTGAGCCACCCAGGTGCCCCTTAAAAACATTTTTTAAAAGATTTATTTATTTGTATTACAGATGGGAGTATTGTGGGGACAGTGGGAGAGGGAGAGAGAGTATCTCAATCAGACTCCCTGCTGAGTGTGGAGCCCAATACAGGGCTCTATCTCAAGACCCTGAGAGCAGACTGAAGTCAAAATCAAGATCGCAATGCTTACCTGACTGAGCCACCCAGGCACCCTAAGATTAAGCACATTTTAATTATTAATAATATTGTAGTTATAATTCTTTAATTAAACATGGATTTTTGAGCATATATTTTAAAAATGGCTGTATTGGATTTATCAAGGAAGGCCACTGTTGGTAAAATGTAGCTCCTGCTGCCATCTAAAAGCTTACCATAGTAATAATAAGCATCTGCATAGGGCATAGGATAAGGCAAGAATGCAGAAGAGTATAATTTAAGGCTAACTCTAATAATTATGACACAGGATTTTAAGAAAGGGAACGTTCACAGCCAATTAAATGTTCAAGAAAGACTACATACGGAAAAATGACATTTAGGGCAGCAGTGAACGATAAGTAGAAATTGGTTAGAGATGAAAAAAGATGTGCTCCATAAACAGAGCTTAAGCAAATATTCTGAGACTGGAAGGCATATGGCATATTTGGGAAACATTACATAGTTAAGCGTGGTTCAAGGTTACAGCACAGGAATAACATGGAATGTGTGGAAGGTCAATGAACTAAGTACCCAAGTGTTAAGTCGGTATTGAAATCACCTAACATAATATAGTGGTAAAGAGAAAGATGATAAAGTAGTCACTAAATGAGAGGGAGTGACCTGGAAGATGATAGACATTTGCAACAAGGAGGGATTATCACATATCAGAGTCTTATAACATGTACTTGGAAGTAGCTATCACATTTGGGGAAGTTGGAAGAAGCAATACAGGGCAGAGAGAATATTTAATTCCTCCCCATGAGTGGAAGAAAAAGCCATTAATTGAGAGGCATGCAAGGTAAGCTGGATCTGATGGTGAAGAGAACTAATTGAGAGGAGGTTGAGAATACTGAGTTTATTGATGGTGACAAACCAGCAGTGTCAGAGGGCACAGTACAAGAGTTGAGTGTTGACAAGATGTGGAAGCTTAGTTAGACTAGGGGATGTACAGATCCAAATTAGAGTAGGAATCCAATTAATGCACAGGGAGGCTGGCCTGCTAGTAGTGACTGAGATAAACCAGAATATAGCACAGGGTGTGATTCAGCTTAGTCATCTCATAGGGAACATAATCATTTCTTTTACCTCTCTAACACTCAGAAGAATCCTATAAGATACATATTTTTTAGTATAAATTTGCAAATGAAGAAAGGTAGAAACAAAAGAGTAACTTGTATAAGGTTCTATACCAGAGGAGCCTCATTTGAACTTGGGTTTTCTGACTCAGAAGTTTTGTTCTTCCCCTTATCCTTCTTCCTTCCCCAAATCATGATTTTTCTAGAACAGGCCAAGAAAGTACAATGATAAAAGGGTGAAATAAAAATGAGATGATGCAGTCTCTTAAAAAACAAGGGAGATTGTTTCAGGAAGAAGTTAATCATAGAGTAAAATGTTTTAGCCAAATCAGGAATGATGAAGACCAAAGCTAGACCTTTGGCTAGGACTATGACATAAGTATTTCATTAGATTAGACTTGATTGGATATGGCATGATTACATAACCCTTATAGTTCTCAGAATCCTCTCATATAATTTCCTCTTATGTGGACAATAGGCTTGTGACAATGATATTGCTCTATATTGCATAAAGAGACTCAGATTAAAAAAAAGAGAGAGAGACTCAGATTAATAGAATAACTATAGTTAGAAAGTGGTGGAGGAAAGATTCCAAACATAAATCTTCTGAATTCAAGTCCTCTTCCCTTTCCAAAATCCCTGAAAATAGAAACAAATGAAGAAAAATCTCTCAAGTTTCCAGTTACACTAGCAGAGCTAATGCCTGAAGAATTACACGTAATATATTTTTACTGGTGGCTTAGTATTGTCATTCTTGATCAAAGATGTAATTGCCAAGGAGGATTGCAACTTTTGCTTAGAAAGATACCCCTCTATCATGCTGCCCAATGGAAGGGAGCACCAAGATCAAGGGAGGAGTTATACACATGTTCTTTTTGATTCCTTAGAAGCATCCATGATTAGCAGCATGGACACACGTAGCTATTTTATAAACTCTTTTAACTAGACTGTATCTAGCAAGGTAGCCCTGGTGACATTTTATAAGCTTTACATTCAAAAGTTTCTTCCAAAGCTTGTATTTCATACTTTGACTGTATATATTTATTCTCATTATTCATGGCAGTTATGTTCTATAAAGTCATGGCAAACACTGAATTAACAAATACTGAACATTGCTGCTAAGGGAAATACAGTGTTAGGTTCCTCTGGTCACGATATTTTTGACAACTGATCAATATAGAACCTCATTTTATTCACGTTTCTGCTTGAAGACACCCAAATTAATATATATTCTTGATTACTAACATTGAACTCATGGTCAACAGCACTCTCATGATAAATTATGCCTGAAAAAAGCTTATCCAGTGCACATACTTTCTCCGTTAATGCACATCAGTCCCTCGCACATAGAAAGACTAAGCAGCACATCGATACTGCACTTGGTGATTATTTGAAATGGCAAAATTCTGTCTCATATTTAAGTCTTCAGTTCACTTGGAATTTATTTTGGTGGTTGCTAGAGGGGAGATGGGTGGGAGGAAAGGTTAGATGGACGATGGGGATTGAGGAGAGCACTTGCTGCAGGGAACACGGGATGTTGTTTGAAAGTTGAATCACTAAATTGTATACCTGAAACTAATATCACACCGTATGTTAACTAACTGGGATTTAAGTAAAAACTAAACTAAACTAAAATGGCAAAATCACCAACCAAATGCACAAAAATTTAAAAAGGTATTAAATGGAAGTGAAAAAGTACTGATTTACAGTATGAGAGCTAAAATAAGAAGACAGGGCATCTCCTTGTTTAACCTCAGTTAGGAGATATGCCAACTAGAGACTCAATTTTTTCATTGTTCTGTACTGTCTATGAATGATTGAGAAAGCAAAGCAGATAGATACTGATTTAGGGAATATAAATAAATTCAAGTGAATAAGCAAATTTGCAAATGCAGAATTTGTGAATAATGAGTACGGACTGTATTAGGAAATTAAAAGTCTTATATTACCCAAGTCAATCTATAGAATCAATGCAATCCCTATCAAAATTCTAATGGTATATTTTCACAGAGATAGAAAAAAACTACTCTAAAATTCATATGGGATCACAAAGATTCTAGGTAGCCAAAGCCATCCTGAAAAAGAATAACAAAGCTGGTTTCAAATTGTATTACAAAGTTTTAGTAAACAAAACATTGTGTCACTAGCATAACAATATACACATATACCAGTGGAACAAAATAGAGAGGCTAGAAGTAAATCTATGAAAGATAGATTTACTATCAGCCACTGTTTGACAAGGGTGTCAAGAACAAAAAATGGAGGGGCGCCTGGGTGGCTCAGTGGGTTAAAGCCTCTGCTTTTGGCTCAGGTCATGATCCCAGGACACTGGGATCGAGCCCCACCTGGGGCTGTCTGCTCCGCAGGGAGCCTGCTTCCTCTTCTCTCTCTCTCTGCCTGCCTCTCTGCCTACTTGTGATCTCTCTCTGTCAAATTGGAAAAAAAAAAAAAAAGAACAAAAAAATGGAGAAAGGGTAGTATCTTTAATAAATGGTGTTGGGAAAATTGGTTATCCACATGCCTAAAAATGAAACTGGATACCCATCTTACACCACTCACAAAAGTTAACTGAAAATGGATTAAAGACTTGAGTGTAAGACCTGAAACCATAAACCTAGAAGAAAACATAGAAAAAAGTTCTTTGACATTGGTCTTGTCAATGATATTTTTGGATATGATGCCAAAGGTATAGGCAACAAAAACTAAAATACACAAATGGGACAACATCAAACTAAAAAGCTTCTGCACAACAAAGGAAACAATCCATAAGACAAAAAGAGAATTTACAGGATTGGAGAAAGTATTTGCAAACCATATATCTGACAAGGGGTTAATATCCAAAATATATGTGGAACTCATACAACTGAATAGCCAAAAACCAAATAATATGATTAAAAATGAGCTAAGGGCCTGAAGAGACTTTTTTTTTTTTTCAAAGAAGGCATACAAATGGCCAGTAGATCTATGAAAAGGTGCTTAATATCACCCCTCATCAGGGAAATGCAAATCAAAACCACAATGAGATTATCACCTTACACCTGTGAGGATGGCTGTTATCAAAAAGGGCAAGAGATAACAAATGTTGGCAAAGATGTGGAGGAAAACATTCCCACATCAGTGGGAGTGCTTACTGGTATAACTACTATGGAAAACAGTAAGGATATCCTAAAAAAATTAATAATAGAACTACCATATGACCCAGCAATTCCACTCCTGGGTCTATATCCTAAGGAAATTAAACCAATTATTTCAAAGACATAGCTGTACTCCCATCCTTATTGCAACATTAGTCACATAGCCAAGATACAGAAACAACTTATTTATTATTTATTTATTATTGTCCTTCAGTGGTTGAATGGATAAAGAAAATTTTGTGTGAATATGTACAATAAAATTATTATTCAGCCATAAGAAACAAGGAAATTCTGCTGTTTGTGACAACATGGATGAAACTGGAGGGCATTAGGCTAAGTGAAATAAGCCAGACAGAGAAGAATGAATACTACTAAGTGGTATCATTGAATGTGGGATTAAAAAAATTGATATAATCGAAGGAAATCATAAAATGATGGTTGCAAGGAGCTGAGAAGCAGGAAAATTAGGGCAATGTAAATTGAAAGGTTACAAGATATTCAGGTTACAAGAGGTTACAGGAAATTTCAAGTTACAAGATAAATGAGTTCTAAGATCTAATTTATATATAGCATGCTGACTATAGTTTGCAATACAGTATTATATAATTGAAATTTGCTGAAAGTAGATCTTAAGTATTCTCATTTCTCACACAGACAGAGTTAACTATGTGAGATATGCATGTGTTAATTATTTTCAACTTGATAATTATTTTACAGTGTATATTTACATCAGATTATTAGGCTGTACTTTAAGTCTGTACAATTCCAATTGCCAGTAATTCCTCAATAAAGCTAGAAACAAAAAGATTTAAAGTCTCAGAGTTTCTACATATAGCAGTTGTCAGTGATCTGAACAAAGTAACACAAAGCAATCACTTCTGGTTGAGGGAGGCAAAGAAAATGATCAGTTTAGGAACACGACTTCAAAATCATTTCTGGACATTTGATTTTAGTTTTCTAAAAATATATTAAAAGGTGTGATAGAACCTCAACAAACTTTCCTCCAGAAGAACCAACCAATTTGTGACACCTCCACCCGTACTCCTTTTATTTGGTAATTTTGTGTGCTATGTAATTGTTTAAGATGGTAAAGAGAAGTCATAAGTATGTTGCTAAGGGAGGGATATATGGAGCTGAATGCTAAAGATTGGATTGGTATTAACATAAACATGCAAGGTACATGTGTATATATCCTGTGGGGCTCCACATATGTTCATTTAATGCTATGTCCTTTGGATTTAGAGACAGCCTATAAAATATCATAGATTTTTAATAAATATATACATATTTATGTGTATGTGTGTATACATTATATATCTATATCTATATCTCAATCTCATTAAATTATGTTTTAAGATGTTGTTCACTCTCTTATCCGTAGGTCCTTGTTAGAGATTCTAAGTCAATTGTTAACTGTTCAGTTGTAAGATAAATTTGTCTTTTTCAAGTGAATTGCATGCTTTCCTTGGCAAAACAAACACATAAACAAATGCACATTTAACTCAACCCTGTTTTGCTTTTTGCCTTAGCTTCCAGGGAATTTAGAGATAGTGTTAGTCTAATTTTTAGTAAGTATTTTTATCTTTATGCTTGGTGATATCTACCTTCTTTGCAGGGTCCTAGAACCTAATAGCCAGAGATTTGGAAATAGTTGAGGGCAAACGCCTCAATTTCCAAAAACCAGACATCCAGATTAGTCACAATGCCCGCTTCTCCCTTTATCTACCCCTCCATAGCAAGCCCATCCTTAATTTGCCTCCCACTTCTCTCTTTCTACCACACCCACAATTTAAATTTGGTTAAACTCTATTTAGAGTAGAAAAATCTCTTCTCATAAAAGAGGACGGGTTTCTTTTTAATTTGCAAGTATTGACCCAATCTCCCATCTTCATTCCAAGCTAATTCCCAACATATAAATACACATTTTTCATTTTTTCATTTATTCTTTTTGGTTGTTCCTTTAAATTTTTTACATTACTGTGTGTCACTGGTGAAATAGCAGTAAAGAAGGCAAAATATATTGCCTTCAAAGAATTGACATTTCAGTTAGTAGAAACAGTCAACAAAGAAAAAAATCCCACAATTACATAGAATTTTAGACTTTGAAAATGCTGTGGAGATCAAGTATGGCAGGGGGAACAGGAAGTGTGAGACAGGGAGGGGTTTGTAATTTTAAGCAGGGAGCCAGAGGAGGACTAATTAAGGAGATAAAGGTTTAGCTGTGAGGTGGTGTAGAAGAGGTCGATCCAGGATCATTTTCCGGGATCTGGCAGCAGTCTCATTACAAAAGCACTGAGGGAAATGCTTACCTAGACTACTCAGGAAGTAACAAAAAAATGATAAGAAGAAAGGGAGTGAAGGGGGAGTATTGGAAGATGAGTACGTCTCGGGGAAGAGCCGCAACTAGGCACGTCACATTGGGCTTCTGTATGGATTGGGCCTTTTACCCCAGTAAGATAAGCGACATCAAAGAGTTTTGAGCAAAAAGTATTTCTCTGACTGCTCTTTTAAGAAAGGATTGTAAGGGAGTAAGTATGGAAGCAGAAACTCTATTGAAAGAAGATTTTGCAATAATCTGAGAGAGAAACAATATTAATTTAAGACAATATTTTTTAATGGTGGGGGTGGAGATAACTGGTCAGATTCTAAATCTACATAGCTGGTAGAACTGACAAGATTTTGTGTAAAATTGAATGTGGGATATAAGGAAAATAGAGGGGTTAAGAATGACTCCAAAGCTTTTGTCTTGAGCAACTGGTAAGACGGAATTGTTAATAACACAGGTAATTAAGACTGTTGGAGGAGGAGGGTTTGGGAGAGAATATCAGAAGTTAGTTCATTTGAGATATACATGTTTAAGAAGTTAACGTGAAAATTCTGAGGAGGTAGTTGGATATATAAGCCTAGAGACAAGTGGTACAGGGAAGAGATATGGGTGGGAATATAAATCTGTGAGCATTCTATATGTGGAGAGGAGACGATAAGCATTATTTTCTCCTTTTTGATGCTCTTCCTTCGGAGCGATACTTCCTAAAATAAAAATGTGGCCTTCCCTTTGTCAATAAACTATTTTAGACTGAGATTGAATGGCAAGATAGGGGCTGATTTCTCTCCTGCTTTCTTCAGTATTGTGATGTGTTCAACAAAAGTAGTTTGTGTTCCTTTGAAAGGCAGAGTATACATTCTAAATCAAGAAGAAACACATTCTATTGTTATTAAGATAGATTTATGGTGCATTTAGAAACTTTTCATTAGGAGGTGGTTTATTGATTAAGTCACTATTCATTAACAAAAACACTTATTAAACACCTACATGCAGTGGAATTCATTGGGTTTGGTGAGGGTTTATGTACATTGTGAGGAACAAGGAAGATTCTTGAGAGACTTCTGAGGTGGTCACCTTGGGTGAATGGTGATGCTATACAAAGACAGAATTAGCTGGGAGAAAAAGCAGGGTAATTGGATTTGTATGGAAATTAGAGTTCAGTTATATACATCTTAAAATCAAAGATATTACAAATTATTTAAATGTATTATCCTTGATCTTTGTTAGACTGGATCTTTCTTAATTTTTAGATCTCAACTTAAATGTCACTTCCCTTCTTCCTACTTTATTCTCTTACTTTGTGCCCTATTTTTTTTTTTTTTTCCTTGCTGGAACTGTTGTTACTTGGTTACATTCTTTCTTTCTTTCTTCCTTTCTTTCTTTCTTTTACATATTTAATATATGGGTCCAGTATTTGATTTTAAGTTGTAAGATGGTGGTGACCATGATTATTTTGTCCCAACTAATGACACAAAGTTTCTGGACATATAAATGATCAACAAATATATGTACAATAAGATGAGTAAAATAATATATTTGCGGAATCTATAGCACATTGATGGCAATTGAAGCCTGTGATAATATTGAAATTTCTAAAAATAATGAAGAAAAGGATCAATGAAATAGTTTGGGAAAGCTCCAACATCAGAGTCAGTAACGAGAGGAATCATTAAAGAACATTTCAGAAAACAGGAAAAAGGCAGAACCTGAAATCAAATGAGGAAAACATTTCAAGAACTATACTTTCATTTTTCCTTTTTGGTCCAAAGGAAAGCAAAAGTCAGACTCTAATTCTTGATCTTTATTTTTGTAAAACAAGCAAACAAAACAACACACAAACCAAACAAAGGCAATCTCTTAAAACTTGTTTTTTGGTTCCTTTCTTCTGATCAACTCTATGAACTAAGGAAATTGAGTATATTTTTGTGTACATTTCTAATGCTTCCTTTGCATTTAGAACTGTATCACTTAGTTTGAAATAGCAGTCTTACTTTTCTTAAACCATTGTCCAGTATAATTAAAGTACATGAATTTGTGTGTCTTTGTGAATGTGTTCTTATATGTAAATGTGTATGAAAGAGAGTGTATGTGTGTGTTCATGTGTATTCTTTTAGATTAAGGGAGGGTTTGAGTCAATGAAAATATTTCTTGAGTTCTGTGTAGGTCTACATAAGAGAGCTCTGAAAATATAAAGTACATAGGGCCTAAATGTACTGATTAGAAGATCTAAATGTCACCAGGAATGACCCACGGAGTGAATAATTTGTTTCCCTAGGAACATATGGAATCCACTGACTTCAGGAAATATTTTCAAAGTGCACACATATTTCTTCAAGACGTTAACATCCCAGGGGAGGAGGAGGAATAAAAACATGACAGGGAGTAATTTAAAATGGCAGGTACTGCAGTTTTCTTTTCCTGTGCTGGAAACCTGATATTTGATACGAATGTAGATGATTTTCTTATGATTGCTATAAAAAGTTGATACTATTCTTTCCAAAATTCTC
This sequence comes from Mustela nigripes, assembly GCF_022355385.1. Lineage (NCBI taxonomy): Eukaryota > Metazoa > Chordata > Mammalia > Carnivora > Mustelidae > Mustela > Mustela nigripes. The sequence continues at coordinate 76,511,432 of NC_081561.1, read as the reverse complement.
TAAGATTTATTTTTTCCTCCTCCTTGGTGGAATTTTGTTGTTTTTGAATGTCTTCGATTGTGGGTACAAAGAAATCAAAACATTGCACATTATTTCTTATAATGTAACCACAAGAAAATGCAAATGCTGAAGCTCTGATTCACAAAAGAATATTGCCTATTAGTTACGGTATGGTTCAATGGGAAAATGGAGTCTAAAATTAAATTATATTTCACTAGACTGTAACACAATCAAACCTTGATTTTTGTGCACCAGTTATGTTATTTCCCCTTTTAATTTTAATCTTTTCAACATTTTTTATAAGATTATAACACCTCAGGAGACTTAAATGCTGAACTTGGACACAGACAACCTAGGTTCCAAGTCCTGTTTGCCACTAATAAGATATGTGCCTGGGCAAATTACTTAAATTCTCTGAGTTTTGTCTTCCTTGCCTGTAAAAAAAGGTTGCTATTATCCATTAGAGATTACTGTGAGGATTAAATCATGTAATGGAAAGGAATATGTGTGTGTATGCATGTGTGTGTGTGTGTGTGCGCGCGCGTGTGTTTCTTTCTTTGATTCCAAATGCCCACTCTCTGGTGGATGTTGCAAATGCTTGAATTGCTGAGTACATTATCTACAGATCCTGGAGAACATAATCATCTACAGGGATCTGAGCTTGGAAAGGCAACATTTTGTGGAAAATAGTTGTCAGGATGATTTACATGAACTTGATCTTCCTTTTCTGAAATTAATCTTTGTTACAGTATCGAAAGATGGTTTCTGAGTTTAGAAACCATAGACTTCATTTCAGGACACAGGTTTTTTTTTTGTTTGTTTGTTTTTTTTTTTTTTTTAATTTCTTTTCAGCGTAACAGTATTCATTGTTTTTGCACCACACCCATACGTGCCCTCCTTAATACTCACCACCTGGCTCCCCCAACCTCCCATCCCCCGCCCCTTCAAAACCCTCAGATTGTTTTCCAGAATCCATGGTCTCTCATGGTTCACCACCCCTTCCAATTTCCCTCAACTCCCTTCTCCTCTCCATCTCCCCATGTAGGACACAGGTTTTAATGACAATGGCTTTTTAAATGATAACCCACAGGAGGAGATACATCTTACATTGCAGCATATTACTTTAATTCATACACACACACACACACACACACACACACACACATATATGTATGTATATATATGTATTATAGGTATATATATACCGGAAACTAAAGTTTCATAAAATTAGACATATCTTTGCTGTATGTGTAGCGCTCTGATCTTTTCTATTTTTGTCTTATCTGTTTCATTATTTTAAAAAATTCTGGTTACAACCTAGTAATTTCTTTTCAGTATCTACTAATGCAGTGCCATCCCACAGCTTGAAAATATATATTTTTTTAACTTCAGATATGAGGTATCTTTGTAACAGAGCCTTTTGTCTGATAGTATTTCCACAAATAGCATCTATATAAGTTTAAAATTTACGAGATTTTTGGCAATCAGCTTATTAGCATTCCTTTCACAGCTTGAAAGTTCACATTAGTTTTGGACTCAAACAAAAGTAATTGGCAAAGTCTTCAAGTTACAACTTAAGACAATACTTAAGTCACCTACCCTCTAATGCTAGTGACATTAACAAACCCATTGTGTTTGACTAGTTAGCTCATTCTGTGGTTAGGGTTGTGATCTAAATAATATCAGGAGGCCCCATACAGTGTAGGCTTCATGGGTTTACAGCTGTTTAGGTCAATAGGCTTTGCCCCCAGAAGGGGCCTGGGTGTAATTTAATGCTCTGTTGTTGTATCTTCAATTCTTAAAAGCTTTACCTTAGAACTTGTGTTTTGTAACCAGAGTTTGATGGATAATAATAGATCATTCACGTGAGCAGAGACAATGTTGAACAGTATGTATGACCATCATTCCTTGCCATCCCTTTTTTATATAGCTTTTGTGATGTCCCATCAACACAGAACTCCACTGCATTCACAATGCACTGGAGTATAGACTCAGAACAAGTACAGGGTAAATGTTATAGAAGCTGCTGTGTAATAGGAGGAAAGAGAAAGATAAGGAAATCCATGGTTCCTTTCCTTTCAGTCCCTCCCTACTCCTGGATAAGCTGTCAATAGAGAGCTGGTAGTGTGTGCATATCAAGAAGTGAAACAAAATAGTTATTAGTTTTATGCAGAGTATCCTTGGTTCTAGCAGCAACAAAATATATATGCATATGCAAGCTACAAATAGAAATTGTATAATTTCAATGATTCTGCATGAAAGTTATATTTTTTTATATTTGCATTTAAAACTGGCATTATGCAATATGAAATTAGTAGTAAAATCTATAACAATTTAAAATTTGAATGCTCTTTACTTAGGATGACATTAAATAGAAAGTAAAAAAGCACCATGACAGTTTAAAATAGGAAACTCAAAAGAAAGGGAAAAGCTTTGTATTTTGTAATTTATGGCACTTTTCCTCTCCCCTGCTTTATGAACAAGGACTTTCACAATTACATTTTGTAATGAACCCTGCAAATTATGTGGTTAGCCCAGGCCATATATATATATATATATATATATATATATATACACACACACACACACACACACACACACACACACACATACACACACACACATAAATTATGTATATAATATTCTAAGTTATATAATAATTATTATAATTGGTAATTATTTCACAAATGTGTTAAGAGATAAGAAGAGAAAGTCCAAAATACTGTGAAGGAATGTAACAAACTATATATGAACTGCTAGTATTAATTCAAAAACAACTTTAAACTTCTACTTTTCATAAGTTTTTACATCCTAGTAGATGCTAGTATTGTGTGAGGCAAATGGAATATAACAAACATTGGCCTTAAGGAGTTTCCAGTCTATTACAAGTGTTATTTGTTAGTTGTTAATATATAGTAATGGGCAATTGTGTTATGACAGAGAGAGATTCATGGTAGAGCAAAGACGAAGTAATTATACTTTTGGGGGTTGGGCGATGGGGGTGATGGGGTAATGAGGATCAAGAGCCCTTTGTACAAAGAGGATTGTGGGAGCAACAACTTTTGTAGGATTTGAGAAATCAATGTTTTAAATTGTGGCACTTTTATTCAAATGGATCAAAGCTAGGATTAGTGAATTTTTTTTTCCTGAGATATGCTGCCTTTCTCTGGGCTCTAATGAAAATGTTTCCTCAGATCTTTATACTTCTTCCTATTGAAACAGAGTTTTTATTAGTTCCTCTTCTGGAAACTTCTTTGAATCACAAGTAATTTCACCATCAGCTACTTAGGAGAAATTTAGTGTTAGCTTAGTCAATATTAGTGTGTCCACAAAAGTGATAGCAGCAAGGTTCGCCTTAGTAGTTCTTTCTTTGATTGGTTATTGTGCATTATTGGCCAGAAGCCTTATTTCCTTTCTTAATTTTCATATCGTCCTAAGATATTTCTCACATTTAGTCTCATGTCTTTTAATGTTTAATCTCCAGGACTACACAGTCATTTCTCATTTTTTTCTGCGATTAGACTCTAACATAGTAAAGAACCCTCATCTACTAAAGCTTTTAGAACACTCAACAGGTTAAAATTTTGTTGTTTATTTCATTATTATTTTGTATTGTCCTGGATACCTACAACATTCCAAGTAATGAAAATACATTCTCTCTTGATTCATGATGAAATATGTAATTACTCTGAGGCCAGTGGTAATTTTCCTTAAGAACTTGATTTTGAGGGATTCCATATTAATTAGTAGAATCTTTATCTTAAATGATCTTTCATTCTTTTCTCTATTATAACATGTTGGTTTTATATTTCCTTCCTTAGATGCACCATCTTGCAATTCATGACCTCCTTATCCTAGATTCCCTTTCCCAGATTTCTTAAACCTCACATGGTCCACTGTTGACCTAGATACCTGCCCTTTACAGTATATTTTCTGAAAATGTATATTTTGTTCAGATTACTGTTTTATATTATCTTATGTTTTACACCTGTGTTAATTTATAATTGTAGCCTGGTTCCATCACATGTTTTTGTGTTATTTTCTTTCTTAAACATGAGTCTCAGGCTACTTTCAAAACTTGCATAGTTTGACAGACATCTAGAAAAAAATGTTTTGAGTGAATGCATAAGTGCATACATTTGAATATTTCTAAAGCAGGCTTAAAATTAATAGGAATATTTTTCTACAAGTAATGGACCCATTTCCTTTTGTAATTTTATAAAAGGAGAACACTTTTAAAATTTTTTTAAAAGATTTTATTTATTTGAGAGAGACAGAGATAGTGACAGAGAGCATTAGTGAGGAGGAGCAGGGGAAGCAGGCTCCTTGCTGAACAGGGAGTCTGACTCAGGACTCGATCTCAGGACCCTGGGATCAGGCAGACACTTAACAACTGAGCCACCTGGGTGCCCAGAGAAGAACAAGCTTTTAAAAAAAATCTTTAAGGGAGCCTGGGTGGCTCAGTTAGCTGAGTGTCCAACTCTTGGTTTTTAGCTCAGTCATGCTCTCAGGGTCATGAAGGGAGCCCCTCTAGGGCTCATAGTCAGTGCAGAATCTATTTAAGATTCTCTCTTCCTCTCTTAAGGAGGGCACATGATGTGATGAGTACTGGGTGTTATATGCAACTGATGAAATATTGAACACTACATCTGAAACTAATGACGTACTATAAGTGGGGTAATTGAATTTAAATAAAAAAAAAGTTTCCTTCTTCCTCTCCCCCTGCCCCTCTCCCCATGTGCTCTCTCTTTCCCTCTAAAATAAATAAATAAACCTTAAAAATATTTAAATTGTAGGCAGTGAATTAATAGCACCTGCAGAACCTGAATAACCTAGTTACAAGAACCTCAGAAGAGACTCCTTGTCATAGATACTAACCAATTTCCTTCTTTTATTTCTGAAGTATGACACCTTGGGTGCAAAACTCTGACACAAAAATCCATCATCAGAAAACCTTATGACTAAAATCACTTGTAATATCATTCTTTATAGCACAAGGATCATAGTGCCAGCATTAAGGATTTCTTTCCTTTTATGATTTCAATGATTTATCTAGAATCAGAAAATAAACCGAAATTATCAAGTAAGTCACAAAATAAAATTTCCCAAACTCTGTATTATATTCAAAAGTAAGGAGAGTGCACTGTGAGTGGGTCTCATCTATTATGATCTGGGCAGACCTCTGACGGATTGCTCTGGGCCTGGTTCTGGAGCTGCTTGCCAGTGCGTTCTGAGAAGACCACGGGAAGACCAAGGGAAGATTAGCGAAACGTGGCAGAAGGAATTGGAACTGGCCTCTGTTCTTTCACCTTTTTTAGCTTTTGGTCCATGATTTGGAGAAGAATGTCCAGTATAAAAATGGAATGAACTGACTGAGACCTTAAGTCTATATAGCTATTTATCGACGAGAGGAACTGCAATTTCATCCAAATGTATGAGAACAAATTACCTTACTTGATTGAGGGCAACAAACCAGGGCATTCCCACATTCTGACCTGTTCCTCAGACATATAATATCACCATGAGTGATGTTTCCACTGCCCAACATACTGTGAACACCCCACCGAACAAAAGACTGTCATCACTAAGTAATATATTCAGAATGTGATCAGGGGAATCTGACTGAAAAGTATCTGATTGTGCTGTTCTGATTATTCTAAATTTCAAAGCACAGTTGTTTCAACAGGGAGGAGAAAAAAAAGAAACAACCAAGATTGAATTACTCAATAACTTAGATAACAGGAGGACATGCTGGCAGAATAGGCCCAAATAATTCAGATCAGATATCATGTTCATTCTTCTTACGTTCAGTTCCTAACTTAGAAATGAATCATGTATCATGAGTTCATTTGGCCTATATTATTCTGTAACAACAGTATTTATGAGGGTGGTTAGTTTTATATAGTTCTATATATAGAATACCCTGTTGATACAATAAAACATATGCTTGAAGTATCAATATTTACAGAAAATGTTTTCAGTTTTTCACAATAATATTATTTAAGAAGTTTTAAAAATATTTTTTAAAATATTTTAAAATATTTCTCAATAGATTGGTTCTTGAAGAAATGTACACTTCTAATAGACGAGGAGTTAGAAAATGGCAGGTTTGTGCAGGATTTTGGGAGGATTCATGGGCATTTTCAAGGTCTTCAAGGATCAGTAACATTCATATAATTTAGGCTTAATTTTTGTTTTACAACTGTTTAAGCTTTCTCTTTTTCCTTGATACAGGTAGTTCCACAGATCTCCAGTTGTATTATCAGCCATGACAATACAATAGAGCTTAAGTGTAGGAGAAAGGGATGATCAAAAAAAATTTTTTTTGAAGAAAAGGAGCATGCAGTGAAAGATATACAAGGAGTAAAGTGGTTAAGGTGGTGTATTTATAGATAAAGGAAAATTACCCAAGATGGAAAAATCTTTATTGTCATAAAAATGTAAATACAAGAGTCACACTGGAGACACAAATCTCCTCAGGCTAAGAGGTAGTTTGTGGGGTGAAAAGATGATGAGTCAAGCATTGGAATTAGAAAGTAGGGCCAGGGTAGGCCAGAAACAGTCACCAGTGCAGACAAAAACAATGGAAACCAGGACCTGGACTGGAGAAAAACTGCATGTGTATAATGAATCTAATCGGGAGTGCTTTCAAACTTAACCAGGAAGGTAAACTAGCTCAATACAGAAACAATACTCAACTATTGAGTTCTAATTAAATGCCAGTTACTGCATTTATTCAATCACAGGAGTTACTAAGTCCTCAGAGGAAACTCAATGTGATATTATGAGCATGAAGTTCTGTATGGGAATATTATTTTATAGATGAGAAATCCAATTTTATAGATGAAAAAAATATGACATAGGGAGGTTAAATGATTTGTTTAAGATCATTTAGAGTGTAAGTGGTAGATTTGAGATTTGGATCTGGAAAGTCTGATATTGAGAACCTCACTGTTGTGTGCAAACATCCCCAAAGAAGATTAAATGGTCTAAGCCCCAGACAAAACGATCTAGATATAAGATAATCCAAGGCCTAGATTGGACTCTACTGGGGATTACTTGAGGCTCCTGCTGTAATTGATAACTTCTAATTCCAAATGTTTGGGCCTCCCAAATGCCTTGAAAGTGCCAGATAATACATATCAAATCAGATAGTTCCCCATCCTAGCCACTAGGTGGTGATTAGTACTATCAACTTAAAAAGAGTATTTGCTAACATGAGTAGGGCGGAAAAGGACAAAAGATTTTCAACTTTCTGGGTCAAACTAGGTATTCATTTTGCATCAGGGTGTTAAGTGGCTTGTGGTGAGATAAGTAACTATTTTTAAAAAGAAAAAAATAATATAGAAGGGGCAGATTCTCTAAAAATTTATTGAGTATCTATTGTGTGCCAGTGAAACAGACACTGGAAACACAAAGATAAGCAGCATGAAGTATCATGAGAGAAATAAAAATTAACCAGGGTTATACATCAATGTGGCAATTGGCTAGATGGAGATATACACTAGCAATGCAATTGAATAGAAATACCCCAAAATGAGATGCACCCATGTGGGAATGCACTTGTGTGTGTTTGCATGTGTGTGTGTGTGTGTGTGTGTGTGTGTGTGTGTGTGTGTATCTATGTGCAGAGTTAGGGGAAGATTATAGAAGTTTAGGTATAAAGATAACAGATCTAGGTAAAGACTTTACCAACTATCCTTCAGGCTACAGTAACATTTATAGAACAAAGTAGGGCAGAATCAAGGGTATTCATATTATCAGAGTATGAATTACAGTTTCTTCATTTTTAATGACAATGACTCGAATTATAATCAGTTTTATCCGACCATCTCATCATTACTAAACTATATTTGTCTGAAGATTTTGTCCAGCAATCCATATTTAAATAATGACTAGTTTTTCACTTTAAATTAATTAAAAACATTGAACTTCTAGAAGCTCTGGTCTAGAAGCTCTGGATGATGTAACCAGCATTTTGATACCCATTTAATAATAAATAGAATGCAGAAAACTATATGGGTATGAAATGTATTAATATTTTTGTGATATATATCAATGTAAAAACAATTAGAATTTTAAGCTTGAATAAACTTGGTTTTCCTATCTCGTTATTTTTGTGATATGGAAAGCCTAGATTTGGGAAGCTGAATTTTATGAGATAAGATACAACATTTGTTCTTGCCATGCCAGTTAGTATAAAGATTGGTGTCATGTTTATGGCTTAAGAAAATACTAGAGTTGAAATTATCATCCATATGATGATGTCACATGAGTTGGCTCTAGGCCCAGTGGCAATAGAATGAATCCATGCATAAGTCTACAGACCAGAGGTCCACCAGGAGTAGTTAGAATGAGATTTAGCCTTCTTCAATGCTTGGACATCCTGATTTTTATTTCCATAGTGTCTGGAAAAGTTGGATATATACATGACAGGAAGGATATTTACACTATAGACTTAGATATGGGCCTTCTTGCTAGACACTCTAAAAGAATAACACTAAAAACTACTTTGTAAGGTAGACCATTTAATATCACATAAAACAAAGAGAATAGAAATAATCTTCAAAAAATTGTTTTAGTAATCTCTACACCCAATGTGGGGCTTGAACTATGACCCTGAGATCAAGAGTCGTTTGCTCTTCCAACTGAGCCAGTCAGGTGTCCCTAGAAATTATTTTACTAATTTTGCTGTTATTGGTGTTAGAAATACAACATATTTCTGCACATTGATTTTGTATCATGCAACTTTACTGAATTCATGTTATCAGTTCTAGCAATTTTTTGGAGGAGTCTTTTGGGTTTTCTATATAGAGTATCATGTCATCTGCAAATAGTGAAAGTTTTACTTCTTTGCAAATTTGGATGCCTTTTAATATCTTTTTGTTGTCTGACTGCTGAGGTACTGTCTGGACTTCCAGTACAATGTTAAATAACAATGGTGAGAATAGACATCTCTGTCTTGTTCCTGATGGTGGAGGAAAAACTCTTAGTTTCTCCCCATTGAGGATATTAGCTGTGGGTTTTTCATATATGGCCTTTATTATGTTGAGGTATGTTCTCTCTAAGCCTACTTTGTTGAGGATTTTTATCATGAATGAGTGTACTTTGTCAAATGCCTTTTCTGCTTTATTGATAGGATCCTATGGTTTTTATCCTTTCTTTTATTAATGTGGTGTATCACATTGATTGACTTGTAAATATTGAACCATCCTTCAGCCCAGGAATATAGAAGCATTTTCAACAATAGCCAAATTATGGAAAAAGCCCAAATGTCCATTGACTGATGAATGAATAAAGATGTAGTATATACATAAAAAAGAATATTACTCAACCACAAAAAAAGAATGAAATCTTGCCATTTGCAATGATGTGGATGGAGCTAGAGAGTATTATGCTAAGCAAAATAAGACAAATACTGTATTTGTCTTATTTCCACTCATATGTGGAATTTAAGAAACAAGCCAAATGAACATAGGAGAAAAAAGAGAGGCAAATCAAGAAATAGACTCTTTTAACTCTAAAGAACAAACTGAGGGTTGCTGGAGCAGAGGTGGGTGGGGGCATGGGCTAAATGGATGATGGGTAATAAGGGGGGCACTTGGAATGAACACTGGGTATTGTATGAAATGATGAGTCACTATATTCTATACCTGAAACTAATATCACACTATGTTAGCTAACTGCAATTTAAATAAAAACCTGGAGAAAAATTTAAATTATCTTAAACATTAATATAAGCTATGGAAAACAAGAAAATTAATGCTTTCTCTTTACATTTATCAATGCATATGTCTGTAATTTTCCTGAGAAAACATAAGTAGGTCTCTCACACTAGAAACCACACTGTAGCCAAAATAGGGTCTCATCAGTTTATACCATAAAGAATAATTACAACCATGCAGAATGATTAAATGCCTTCTTACATTCATGAAAATTAACGTGTCACACTAAGGACTACTCAGAATTTATCTAAAAAATTAGACTTCATTTTATTCTATAATTTGATCTTGTTTGTGGTAAGGAAAAACTGTAATCTGAAAGCTAAAGGGCTAATAGAGCAACTCAATGAGGTTTGATTGTGCCAAGGTAGACATAGTATTTAATTAATGGAGAAGATGGAAGAATATGTTATTTGCATAATAACAATAGAATTTTAAATCTCTGTCAGCAGAATGAATGAATGAATGAATGAATGAAAGAAAAGATGGAGTCTTAATTATATAGACTTTTCTTTTTCTGAATGGGCTAGAGGTGGGTGAAGACTAATATACTTTAGAAATGTCTAATTCAGTTTTATGTTACCCTCTGTGCTGTTAGATTTTCATTACTATCCTCACTGTCCTATCATTACCACTAAATTATTAGTAAAATTATAAGACAGTGGTCTTATCTGCATGGTGTTCTAAAGAAATCTTCAGTCATTAGGAACAGAAAAAAATTACCACCCCTAAACAAAATTAGAAGTCTACCTGAGAGAAAATGTAAGCTAAAAAACACTTCTATGCTTAGGAAGAAGAAAAATATTTTTTTCAATTGAGACTCTGAGGGGGGAAAACTTGACAAACTTGTACTGATTTGCAATACTAATTTGTATTGCTTTGGATTTTCAGGAATGCTCCTAAGGTAAGAAATTAATGAAATAAATTATCTTGAACCAGTGATACTAACACTTCACCTGGGAGAAGTAACTAAGAGGGCAGTTTTACCTGGGAGAAGTAACTAAGAGGACAGTTTTACACTCCAGGCCACACACAGTTAACACAGAGAAAATAATCTCCTCTACAGGTGATCTTACAATTATAAGTTAAAACGAGGGGGGAAATCTACTATCAAAAGATATAACAGCAGAGTTAGGCACACAGAACTTTAGAATACAGAATTAAGAATACAGAATACATGTTAAGAATTATAAAGTAAGTGAATTTACATTGATAATATCAACACAAAAATAAACTGAAAAGTATAACATGTTATGAAAAAAATGCAGCTTTGAAAAATGATAAATAGGACCTCCAGAAAAAGCAATGCTACTATTATTATTATTTTAAATTTTTTATAATAAGACCATTGAAGGCAGGTTAGGTGCAGTTAAAAGGAGAATCTATGAACTGGAATATAGATCTGAAGAGTTATCCATAATGCAAGATACAGAAAAAAATTAAAAAGATGGAAGAGGGGGTAAGAGTGAGATAGATCTAGTGTTTGTATAGTGTGATAGAGCCAATATAAGAAGAGATTTTCTCATAAGTCATTAAAATCATAAACACTTTTTAATATTAAAAAATCAACAGTTTACTAAGTCTCAAGAAAAATTTATAAAAATAAATCTATATCCATAAATATTGTAATGAGCTACAGGATCATGATTTATAAGAAAAATCTTAAAAATAATCAAAGTAAAAAAAATATTGTCCACAGAACATAATTGGACTTCTTAATGGAGAAAAAGACCAAATGCAATGGATTGAATTGTTTCCCCTAATAATTTATATGTTGAAATTCTAATCCCCTACTACTTCAGAATGTTACCTTATTTGTAAATGAGTCAGTGCAGATATAATCAGTTAAGTAAGTTTGAGGTCACACTAGAGTAGTATGGGTCCATAATCCAATATGTCTGGTGCCCTTATAAAAATGTGAAATTTAGAAACAGTTACACATTGAGGGGTGATGATGTGAAAAGACATGTGGAGAATATGGCCATCTATAAGCCAGGGAGAGAGGCTTAGAACACATCTTTCTCTCATAGTTCTAGAACAGCATGGCAATAAATTTCTATTGTTTAAGCTTCTCAGTGTGTACTAGTTTGTTAGCACTAGTCCTAGCAAACTAATATGCCAGACAATAATGGAATTATAGCTTGAGAACAGTGAAGAAAAATAACTTTTGACCTAAGTTTATATGCCTAGTTCTTATTCACATATGATGGCAACAGGAAGATAATTTTAAAACAAAGAAGAATAACTTTTCCATCAGAGATTCTCTTAAAAATTTCTGAAAAGATGTATCTCAGGAAGAAGAAATTGCATTCAGAAGGAAGAAATTGGATACACGTATGGCATACAATTTGGTTTCCAAATACATAAATAAATTTAAGCAATCATGAGTGCAACAAAATAAAGGTTATAATGATTAATTTTAAAAATACCAAAGAAGGTACCAATGAAAGCTCTAAAATAAATATAAGATAAAAAACATTTGTTTAGAAAATAATGATTAAAATTTAAGCATAATAAGATTCCTATATTGTTTGGGAGGAATATTGGAAATATATATTAAAAACCTCAGGATGGAGAAGTCATGAAAATAGGAGATTAAAAGTGGTAGAACTTATATTTAAAAGAAAAGTAGAGAAAAAGTCAGAGATGAATTTGGAATGAAGACTAGGTATGAGAGACACTAGAAAAAAGAGATGATAGAGATAAGAAACCAAGAACAGTTAAGCAGAAATTAGAGAAATATTAAAAATAAATAGAGGAAGCATGACAAATGTTGAATATAAATACAAAGAACCCAACATGTGTATAATTGGGGTATGAAAAAGAAAAATAATGGAAAAGAAAAAAATGTAAAAAAATTTCTAATTTCTCTTAAAAAAAAAAAAAAACTTAAATCCACATATTGAAATGCTATTATGTTGACCAGAGAAAATTGTTCAGAAAAGTTGATACCGAGATATATTTTAGTAAAATAGAAATTTTAGATATAAAGAAAAAAATATGAATAGTCATAGAACTAGATACCACTAGTACTAGATACTAGATACCTACTTCTAATGGGTGTATTTGGGTCAGGAGGGAAATAGAGGCTACTCTAAGTTCTAATTCCACTCTGGAAATGTGAGTTCTCTGCACCTCATCCCCTTAGCAAATATAGACTCTGGACAAATACAAAAGCAAACATGACAAGCAATAAGATCCTCAAACTCCCTAAGATTTCTGAAAAGTAAAGAAAAACAGGCAGTTTGTGCAAGAGAGTCAAACATGGAAAAGTGACTGGCATGGGAGGGGAGATGGTATTTTTCTTGTTTGTCATGGTTTTGTCCCAAGTTCAGACTCAGTTATCAGAAGTGCTCTGTGGATAGATCACACTTTAGAGGCAATAGTGATATCTTGCTGGCTAAAGCAAATAGTTCTCAACAAGGGGATTTTGTTCTAGAGGAGACATTTGGTAAAGTCTGGAGACATTTCTGGTGTTAAAATGAAGGGCTGGAGGTCGGGGTGCTCAATGTCCTACAATGCAAGGACAGCTCCCCACAACAAATAATTATTCGGCTGAAAATATCAATAGTGCCAAGGTAGAGAAATCCTAAGATAGAACAACCACAGAAAGGAGTCTTGGCAAGCCAGAGAGAGCAGGTAGAATTGTGAAGGGGAGGAAACCACAGAAGGAGAATCCCTTAATATAGTATATGAACCCATTCAGAAAAGTGATAAAGCTCAAGTTTACAACGTATGACATACCTCAAATAATCACACCCATGTAACTACCACCAGGACAAGAAGTAGGATATTACTAGTGTCCTAGAAGCTTCCTGTGTGGAGGAATAGATTTAAGGAACTCATTTTCATTATAGACAAACCTGTTTTAACAACTACTGGCTTGGGTTGCCTTGCTGGCTCAGTTGTCAGAGCATGTGATTTTTGATCTCAGGAGTCCTGAGTTCTAGACCATGTTAGGCATAGAGATTACTTAAAAATAAACAAAGTGTTAAAAAAAATATCAACTCAAGTCCAATCTTGTTTTGTTTATACCCTCATTCACTTTTCTCCCTCTTCTATTATTTTGAAGCAAAACCCAAATATTTTATACTTTCAACTGTTACATATATCCATACATATGTCTAGAAGATAAAATTCATAAACAAATAACTGTAATAACATTAAAAACACCTAAGCATCAGCTATAATTCCTGACATTGATAAAACTCCAAATGTCACATAAATGTCTTAATTTTTAATGTTTTTGTTTGAATCAGATGCAAACATGTCTTTACATCTTCTTCAATCTATATTTCCTACCATCTTTTTTTTTTTTATACCTTGTGAATTTTTTGTTGAAGAAATGGGTCCTTCAGAGCTTACTAGTCTGAAGTTTGTTGATTATGTCCCTGTTGTGTAGTTTTTCATACTCTTTTGTCCACTGTATTCCCTTTAAATTGCCCCTTGGATTTAGGAGATTGATTAGATTCAGATTCAGTTTATCAAATTATTTTTATAAGGAGCAACACCTAATGAAGGTACATGTCTTCTTCAGAAAAATTTCAATTCAAGTCCTCTCTCCATTTTTCAGTTGGATTCTTTGCTTTTCTGACATTAAGTTATATGAGTTCTTTGCCTATTTTGGATATTAACACCTTATTGGATGTATGACTTACAAATATCTTCTGCCATTTAGTAGGTTACTTTTTCATTTTGTTGATGGTTTCCTCCACTGTGCAGAAGATTTTTAGTTTAATGTAATCCCATTTGTTTGTTTTACCTTTTTCTGCCCTTGCCTGAGACAGGTCCAAAAAAAAAAATATGGCTAAGCCTGATGTTAAAAAGCTTACTGTCTGTGCTGTCTTCTAGGAGTGCTATGGTTTCAGGTCTTACATTCAAGTCTTTAATCCGTTTTGAATTTATTTTTTGTGTGTGGTATAAAACAGTGGTCCAATTTCATTCTTTTGCATTTAGCTGTCCAGTTTGTCCAATGCCATTTATTGAAGATACTATCTTTTTCCCATTGTATATTGTATATTTTTGCCTCTTTTGTCATAGATTAATTGACTGTATATTCTATTGTGTTGATCTATGTGTCTGTTTTCATGCAGGTACACCACTGTTTTCATTACTATAGCTTTGTAATATGGTTTGAAATCAGGAAACATGCTATCTCCAGCTTTGATCTTTCTTAAGATTGCTTTGGCTATTTAGAGTCTACTGTGGTTTCATACAATTTTAAGATTCTTTGTTCTAGTTCTGTGAAAAATGCTGTTGTATTTTGATGGGAATTGCATTGAATCTGTGAATTGCTTTGGGTAGTATGGGCATTTTAACAATATTAATTCTTCTAATCCATGAGCATTGTCTTTACATTTATTTGTGGTATCTTTACTTTCTTTCATCAGTGGTTTATAGTTTTCAAAGATCATGTCTTTTACTTGCTTAGTTAAATTTGTTCCTAGGCATTTTATTCTTTTTGATAATATTGTAAGTGAATTGTTTTCTTAGTTTCTCTTTCTAATAACTCATTATTTGTGTATAGAAATGAAACTGGTTTCTATCTGCTGATTTTGTATCCTCTGACTTTGCTGAATTCATTTATTAGTTATAATAGCTTTCTGGTAGACTTCTTATAGTTTTCTAAATGTCATATCATGTCCTCTATAAATAATGACAGTTTCACTTCTACCTTTCCAAATTCTGTACCTTTTATTTTTTTAGTTTTATGGCCTAATTGCTCTGTCAAGGACTTCCAATATTATGTTGAATGAAAGGAGAGAGAATGGGTATCCTTGCCTTGTTCCTGATCTTAGAGAAGAAAGTTTGCCTTTTGTCATCTTTCCTTTCTTAATGTTTGTCTTTAAAACCATTGTTTCATGGTTTTTGGTTGTGTCAGGTGGGAGGCTAAATCTGGTCCATTCCTACTATGTCCTCTTGGACAGAATAAAAAGTTGCTTTATTACCTATCAATAGAACTTCGTAAACTTTCCTTGACAGAGCTTATATAGAATTTGTTAAATTCATTCCTAGAGATAAAATGATTGATAAAGAAACTTTTAAACACTTGTGGTACATATCCAATCATACATTTATTCAGTAACATTGTTTGGGTTTGATTACCTCCAAGTTTTATTCTAGATAGTCTACTGGATATAAAGATAAATCAGAAATGATCTCTGCTCCCAATGAGTTAATGAGAAACAAAACTATATACATATATATAAAACAAAACAAAGCAATACCTCCCCCCACCCCGCATATACTGATATAATGACCAAAAGTAAGGTTTAAATGAATTTTGGTGATTTGGTGGTTCTTTTGAGGAATCAGGAAGGTGTTTGGAGGATGTGTCGTTTGAACCAATTTCTGCAACCTATATAGATTTTTGTGCTTTCTAGGAAGAGAAAACAGCAGGATCAAAGACATTAACTGAAAATTTAAAGTTTTCAAAAGATACAGTAAGTCTTCTAATTTGGCTAAGATGTTGAGTTATTAATTGAATAACCTTGGAAAATAAGATAGGCAAGGTATTTTAGTAGCAGATTCACAGGGAGTTGGGTTAAAACTCATTGTTTTGAGCTTCATTCCGTGGTCAATAGGGGCTTACTGAAAATCTCTGTGTAGTAAATAGACTGGTGTCTGTGCGTGACACAAAAATTCAGTCTGTTGCTACTGAGGAGGACAGATCAGGCATTAACATTTTACTAAGACTTCATTTGAATGTCCCCAAATATGTAACAAAGGGAAATTTAATCAAATAAATTCTAGGGTAGCATTAATGTGCATTGATCAGTGAAAAATAATTGTTAGGCTACTACCTAAATCACACAACATTGACTTCAATTTTTTTTTTACCACATTAGATTTGATGATTCAGGCGGGGTGTGGTTTGGAATTAAAAAGTATCAGTGAGTTAATTTTGTCTTTTATTTGTTTCTCTACCAAAGATAACTTCTGTGTGAGATTTTTTCATGCCAGAAGATGGTTTGTTTCACATTTTCAATTTATAGTTAGTTCACTGCTAAAGACCACATCAGAAAAACTAATTTACTTATAAAGCAGCTTGTACTTTCTAATTCCTTGTTTTAAAAAGCTCTTATATTCAGCATAAAAACCATATACCCATCTCAGAGAAAAACCTCAACATATGATTCTGTACCATGTTAATGACATTAAGCATATCATATGTGATATTACTTCAATAATTTTGACTACTTTATAAATGATTTTTAATCTCTCCAGTATTGTCTTTGGCTTCATTAAATAATAGTGCTTTAAAGCTTAAGAAAGATGGCACTCAAAGTACAACCATCCTCCCTTACCTCTATTGATCCCTTCCATAGCCCTCCTACACATTGATGTTACCTTGGCAGCTATCAACCACTTGAAGTTGCTTAATGAAGGGAAAAGAAAAAAACTGATGAGAATGTCCTAAATGTCTTGAGGAAAAGTATAGAGAAAAAGGATCCTAATCTAAATTTATACACTTTTAGTTTTGGAGACTAGAAAAAGAATACTCCAGTTTTGGGAAAGATCTGAGTTTTGATTGGTCCGTGCTAAATTTTACACCATATTAACAAACTAAAGGAGGAAGGAAACATATGGTCATGTCTCAAGTTTTTGAATTTGATACCAAAAGCACTCTCCATAAAAGGAAAATTTGATAATTTAGAATTTATCAAAATAAAAAAATTGCTTTGTGAAAGACCCTGTTAAGAGATTGAAAAGACATGCTCCATCCTGGGGGAAAGTATTTATAAATGACCTATCTGAAAAAGGACTAGTATCTATAGTATCTAGAATATGTAAAGGACACTGAGGGGCACCTGGATGGCTCAGTCAGTTAAGCTTCTGACTCTTGATTTTTGACCCAGGTCATATTTCAAGGTTGTGAGATTGAGCCCTGTGTTGGGCTCAGAGCAGGGTGTGGAGTCTGCTCAAGATTCTCTCTCCCTCTTCCTCTGCCCCATCCCCCACCTCAAATATTTAATTTAAAAAAAAAAAAAGAACACTGAACATTTAACAGTAAAATAGCAAATGATAGAATTAGAAAATGGAAAAAAGGGGGTGCCTGGGTGGCTCGGTGGGTTAAAACCTCTGCCTTCGGCTCAGGTCATGATCCTAGGGTCCTGGAATAGAGCCCCGCATCGGGCTCTCTGCTCAGCAGGGAGACTGCTTCCTCCTCTCTCTCTCTGCCTGTCTCTCTGCCTACTTGTGATCTCTCTCTCTCTGTGAAATAAATTTTAAAAATCTTAAAAAAAAAAGAAAATGGAAAAAAGGACAAAATGGACAAAAGGCAAAAGTTATTCCACATCTTTATGCATTAGAAAAATGAAGTTAAAACCACAATGAGAAAGATGTCAAATAAAGACTAGTGTCCTAAATAGGGAATTGAGAGTTCAATTTATGGATGGAAGATACAGTGTTAAAACGTGAATTCTTTCTGAATTAATTCACCAATCTAACTTTTTTAAAAATAGAATTTGAAAAAGTGACAAGGTGCCTTAAAATATAAAATATAAATGTAAATAAGCTAAGGGACAAGAATAACCAGGTAATCACTAAAGAAAAGTACAGGTGAAGTGAAATCACTCTACGTGACATTAGGACTTACGCTGAAGTTACAGTAATCAAAAGAATGTGGCGTTAGTACTAAATTGAAAAAATGAATGGAGATAGAATTAATGTCCAAAAATATACTTACATATATGAAACTTTCAGTAAATGGCAGAGGTGTTATGACAAATCAGTGGTCAAAAGAGAGATTGTTCATTAAATAATGACAGAAAAATGGATACTGATAAAGAAGATAAAGTGAGATCCCTACCACACACCATACACAAAAATTGACCCCAGATGGTGCAATGAACTGGAAGTTTATGTTCCCATCCTCCCTAAATTTATATGTTGAAATTTTAACACCCAAGGTATTAGGGTGGAGTGTTAGGAAGGTGATTAGATCATGAGAACTGAGCTTTCTACCACAGATTAGTGTCTGTATAAAAGAGACCCCAGAGAGATCCCTCACCCCTTCTGCTATGGAAGTACACAAGAAGCTGATAGTCTGAAACCCAGAAGAGAGTTTTCACTAAACACGGAATCTGTTAGTGCCTTGATCTTGGACTTCCCAGGCTCCAGAATTCTGAGTAATAAATTTCTGCCATTTATAAACTGCCCAGTTTGTGGTATATTGTTAAAGCAGCCTAAACAGATTAAGGCTCTAGGAAATAAACTATTTCAGAGAAGATTTTTAAGGAATGTTTCCAATGTTTACCCCTCTCAAATGGAACAAATATTTTCTCAGATTCGAATAGTTTTACATAAATCATTCTTTTTTTTTTTTTAAAGATTTTATTTATTTTGACAGAGAGAGAGAGAAATCACAAGTAGGGAGAGAGGCAGGCAGAGAGAGAGAGGAGAGGAGGAAGCAGGCTCCCCTCGGAGCAGAGAGCCCGACGCGGGGCTCAATCCCAGGATCCTGGGATCATGACCTGAGCTGAAGGCAGAGGCTTTAACCCACTGAGCCACCCAGGCGCCCCTTACATAAATCATTCTTAAATGTATAATTTTCCCTGTTCTGAAATAAATTGTACTAAAGTCTATTTAATATGCCTTTGGTGTTATAGGTTCATTTTTATGAATATGAACAAATGTGACAGATACAGAGATATCCTTTAAAATCCTTTAGGGATATTTGTTCTTGAGCTAGCCATGGACTGCTTTGTTTTAGGGCTGATATCCCAAATTGCATACTTTTATCATTTCCTTCTCTAGTACTGTCTTGTCTGGTATTTGTATTTTGCTAGGAAGTGGGAATTGTACAACCATACTTGATAGGGTTTTTCTAAAATAGTGACTTAAATGTTTTTCATTAACAGGATTGCAATCCTCCTAGAGTTGAGTGCATCTATTTTGACAGACATTTTTTTTTAAGATTTTATTTATTTATTTGATAGAGAGAAATCACAAGTAGATGGAGAGGCAGGCAGAGAGAGAGAGGGAAGCAGGCTCCCTGCTGAGCAGAGAGCCCGATGCGGGGCTCGATCCCAGGACCCTGTGATCATGACCTGAGCCGAAGGCAGAGGCTTAACCCACTGAGCCACCCAGGCGCCCCAAGTGCATCTATTCTGGATCTGAAAGCCTTCTTTCTCTTCCCTCTACATTTGTGATCACCTACTAACATATATAAAATGATGAATAAGTAGCTAGCAATCAGTAAAATAGTAACATTTCAAACTTTTTTTTGTTAGAAACTGATGTTATTAATGGAGTTTTCCTAAAGAACAGAACTATTATGATCTATGTGAGAAATTATCTGGCAGATTATGATATTCATTCTACAAAGAACAGAGCATTTGCAGTTATTTCTTTCTCTTCTAATGAGACATCACATGATTGCTTTTGACAAAGAAATGAATGAGGACAGCAGTTGAGAATGATGAATTGTATGGCACCCAGCTTCAATTTAAACAGAAGAGCCTAAGGAGAATAAGAAGGTTACTTCAGATTATTATGTTGATATTCAGATATATGAAAATTATTCTCTATATACCAACTCTTTGCATTACATGGATGTAGAACCTTTGAAAATTGATAAATTTTAAATGATTTTCTATTTATTAATTCATCATTCTAAAACATATTTTCAATTACTGGGAGAAGAGGAGTAATTTTTTCCTTGAACATGCTTATAGCATATTGCTACCAAAATAGTCTTGAAGGAATGTTATTAGTAGTTTGAACCAATTTCTCACTTGTGCATTTAAGCTTATTTTCATTAACATGATTTTATAAGAATATGGAGGAATTAAAATGAAACCGATTTGAATTATCAACACAAGATCCTTTCCCTTATTGATATGTATGTAATTAAATTCTGCAGTGCACTGAGTTCCTAGACCAGCCAAAAAAAAAGTTAGTAACACAAATAATACAACATATTAGGCAGGATGTTTAAAATACTGTGGGAGCCCAGTGGAAAGAGAGATTAATCCTGATTAGAAAGTTTGGATACTCTCACTAAGAAATGGTACTTGATAGGAATTTTGAAAAGTTAATAGGACTTCAAGTTGTAGATATTGGAATAAATATTATTCCAGTAAAAAAAAAAAAAAAAAAAGAAAGAACCCTGAGATACAAGAACACATAAGGAAGAACTTATCAAAGAAACTGAAAAGTATAGGTGAGCTTTTCCATAGGTAATGTGGGATTTGGAGTATGACAGTAATTTATATTTTCTGTATATACTGGTAGCAGAGAAGGTGCTTTATAGACATGACCACGATTTAGTTTCATTTCAACCTTGTAATTTAGGTAACTTATCTGTCATTTACTGGTGGGGAATCCCACGCTAGAGGCTTTAAGCTGGATCCCTGAGGTCATAACTAGTTAGTGGCAGAGTCTGATTAAACTCAGTTACTCAGTTTTGCTTAGGTTTAGAGCCAGTACTGACTCTTTTGGAGATGCACTTTAGGAACTGAAAATCTGGGCTGAGGTCATATTCTCAGACTAATTGTATCCTTATTATAGTAAACTATATTATCATATTTGTCATCATATTTATTCTCAGAATATTCTTATGAGGTGGGATTGCCGTGAAAATGAGTCACAGAGACATAACACTCAGAGAACACAGTAGCAAGATGAAACTGTCCTAGGGTGCATTGTACTCCTAGGCAGCAAGAGTTGCCATTTTCCTTCCTTAAGTACCTGCTATGTTTGTATCAGCACATTAGTGCCCTTCATATTGGCATACAATGTTAAATATTAGAAGGCATGTTATTTGTCCTTCCAGAAATGCTTTTTTTGAAGAAACCATTTTTAGCCTACCCTTGTGGTCAGAAGGGACCATTAGTATTAGTGCTCTGAGTATTTATCTCCTAGAGAGTCCCATGGCCTGGACTATATGAGATAGAGTACTGTATTTCTCTAGATGCAATAATTGGTCCAGAAGAGGCATAGCATCCAAAGAGGGCCGATAGGATCATGTTTCTGCTATCAGTGTCTGCTTACCAAGAAAAAAAATTTAAACTGAGATGGGTTACTTCAGAGTATGTGAGTCTTCAGCTGCTGGTATACATTTTGCTTAACACTTGGATTCGCATGAATGTAGAATGAGAATGAGAATGTAGAATGAGAAACGAGAATTGCTGAGGGGAGAGAGGGAAAAGGCCTCAATTATACTGTCTGAACTCCTGGATTGACTTATTCACACTTTTGAAAAGCATTTGTAAAGCACCTACATTACTCTAGACACAATTGGGGGATCTAAGTCTACAGTAATGAACACAACAGGAAATTTTTCTGCTCTTAGGAAAGAGACATGAGTCCATCCATCACCCATCCATCCACCCAAAGCCAAGTGGTTTATAAAAATGCAAAAAAAACTAAAAAATAAAACAAGGAGTGAGAGAAATTTTTTATTTAAGAAAGGATGATCAAGGAAAGCAGTACTGCAAAGGAGAAATTAGGGCAGAAATTTCAATGAAGGAAGGAAGGATGTCATTTCGATAAACTGGACGAAGAGATCTTGGCAGAGGAAATAGTGACTTCAGAGGTTCTAAGGTGGAACAAGGTGTTCTGTGTGGCTGAAACAAAAAGAGGGAGATGGTAGGAGATGAGGAAGAGGGGAGGAAGGACTATGGAGGCTTGCAGGCTCATGATTTTATTCTGAATGACATGGAAAACATTTAGAGGATTTGACCAATGGAGTTAAAGAATCAGAATATTTTGAAAAGCAAAACCAACAACAATTGGCCACACTAGTGTTCAGGCAGACAAGCAAAGTGTTTTAAGCTATAGTGAATGATCAACCATGACCAATTGTACTAATAGGTAACAAAGTAAAAAGCCTAAAATTTGACTGTTGGTTTGCAATGTGAAGGTCATCTGTGACCTTGGTAGAGTGATGTATGTAAAGTAATGGAGATGAATGCTCAAGAGTAAATGAAAGAGAAGCCATCAGACAATACCATTTCAGGATTTTCAAGTTAAGAAAAAAATTCCTTTATAGTGAAGTTATTTGGAATTAGGGTCTATCTTGTGATAGCCCAAGAGACCCAGTGAATTTTTAAAGAAAGACATCACGCTGATTTCTGTTGTAACAGTTATAAACTATAATATGCCAAGAAAAAAAAATAACAAAAACACCCCCCTACAGGACTACAAAATAGGAAAAACTCTACTCATAGAAATAATTTCTTTTTCATCAAAATCCCCTGTTCTGATTAGAGGTACTATTATTAAGAGCTATGCAATTTGATATTTGAATAATTTGTCCCTAATATAGATCTTGTTAATGCTATACTACAAACCTCTCAGATTTGTCAAATTCTTTTGTGCTTGGTTCAGTGATATGTAGTTTAGCTTCTGCAATTCTGTGTGTAGTAAGCTAATCACTGACTGAAATATGCATAACTTTATTTCATGCTATTTTGTATTTCACAGCAATATCCATGTTAACATCTGTCAAGAAAGTTGCTATGGAAACTGAAGTATAACACCATATTATATATACAGATTTAACATTTTGCTTTGTATCCTTTCTAGTGGACATTTTGTGCATATGTTCAGCTTTATATTACTCTGTATTTTAGTGTCATAATTTTCTTTTCAATAAAAGCAGAATTTATTTGATATTCTAGCACTCCACTGTCATACTTTCAGGGGAATTTCTTTATGCTTTCAAAAGTACCTTGGCAATATGATTTTAGAAAGAGAGAATATAGGAAAAAGTCAGCTAAAGCAGATCAAACTGTATAATACACTTCCACATATCTGGCATTTAAATAATATTTGAATATTAAAAATTTATAATAACCCAGAAAATATTTGGATTATTTAGAAAACTGTACCATTCAGAAAGGGACTGCAGTGTAGTTTAAGAGGCAAGATGGTCTTTAATCTTTAGGCTTTTATTGAAAGTATTATATAGTGATCTAAGAATCAGGGTAACAACCTTTGATATTGGACTTTAAGAAGCAAATGAAACAGAGTAAACAGATTTATAGAACAATCACTTAAAATTATTTAATTGGACATATTAAGTTATTTAGCTAAAGACATTTATTGACCACTGAGTTGATCTGTTAATGGATTAGGTGTTAAAATTGTATTTTTCAGCATAGGTCAAAGCTGCCATGTTGCAGGTCATATCAACCAGTTTATGTCTTTTTGGAAGATGAGGAACTGAAGTTGGGGAGATGGTTTAGGTTGAATTACCCATCTGGCAAGTCACAAAGCATACTACACTGACTATTTGCTGTATTGTTGTGCAGCGTATTTAAAATTAGCAACATTACAATTTTGCTTCAAAAATATTAATCACCATTGTTTGAACACTAACTCCCAATTTTAAGAAAAATAATCTTTCCTATTATGTTGCCACTAGATTTTAGTTTAAATCCCTTGATGCCTTAGTTTACTTTTCCTGAGTTTCATACCTATTTTTTATTTTTGCTGAAGATTCAATTCCCATTCTTTGGGGCAGAAACTCTGTCTTCCATGCGTTCATAAGACACACAGGGATCAGTAAACCATACTTTTCACACTATATTAAAATACACAGAGATCAATAAACCATACTTTTAACACTATATTAAAATTCTCCTTGTAACTACTGTGTGGTCGAGAAGAATCCTAAGATGGCTTCCAAATTCCTGCCTATTGGTATATATGACCTAGAGAGTGGATCAGATCAGTGAATATGAGAGACAGTCACTCCCTTAATTAGGTTGTGCTTTATAAGACTGTTATTACAGTTTGGAGGGAGATTCTCCTGCTGCCTCTAAAGAAACAGCTTTGGTGCTGGGACAGGACTATATTGTTAGGACCTGAGAGTTAGGTCTGGAAGCTGAGAGCAGTCCTCAGAAACTTCAGCCCTGTAACTGCAAAAGATTGAATTCTAACAACCTAATGAGCTTGGAAAAGGACCCTGAGCCCCAGATGGAACACATCCTAAGCCGGTATCTTGGTCACATCTTTCTTAGCTGCTGAGCAGAGAAGCTAGCTTACAGGATGTGTGGACTTCTGACCTACAGACACTGTGAGAGAGTAAGTAGATAAAGTTTTAAAGCCCCAAATTTGAATTTGTTATGAGCAATAAAAAACTAACCTGATCTGACTTCCTCTCCTATATTCCTTTCACTTCCTTTCTGCCATCAATATGGTATTAGTGGCAGAGGGCTTTACATGATGAATCTCAAAAGGAGTCATCAGGACTAATTGTAATGGAAATGTGGCAACCTGAGGCTGACTTCTGGTATGGTAAGGCAACCTTCTGTAAGTGCAGGTTACCTGTGCCCTTATACTTACCACTTACATGTTTTCTTAGTTTGGACATGTTCTTTTTTCTTTTTTTAATTTTTAATTTTTTATTAACATATAATGTATTATTAGCCCCAGGGGTACAGGTCTGTGAATTGTCAGGCTTACACACTTCACAGCACTCACCATAGGACATACCCTCCCCTATATCCAAAACCCAAACACCCTCTCCCTACAACCCTCCCCCCAGCAACCCTTAGTTTGTTTTGTGAGATTAAGAGTCTGTAATAATTTGTCTCCCTCCCAATCCTGTCTTGTTTCATTTTTACCTTCCCTACCATCACTCCCCACTGTGCCTCTCAAATTCCTCATATCAAAGACATCATATAATAATTGTCTTTCTCTGATTGACTTATTTCACTTAACATAATACCCTCTAGTTCCAACTATGTCATTGCAAATGGCAAGATTTCATTTTCATTTCTTTTGATGGCTACATAGTATTCCTATATATATATGTGTGTGTGTGTGTGTGTGTGTGTGTGTGTATTATATATATATATATATATATATATATATATATATATATAAAACATCTTCTTTATCCATTCATCTGTTGATGGACATCATCTGTTGATGGACATTGCTACATTGCTGCTATAAACATTTGGGTGCATGTGCCCCTTTGGACCACTACATTTGTTTCTTTAGGGTAAATACCCAGTAGTGTGATTACTGGGTCATAGGGTAGCTCTATTTTCAACTTTTTGAGGAACCTCCATGCTGTTTTCCAGAATGGCTGTACCAGTTTGCATTCCCACCAATAGTGGAGGGTTTCCCTTTCTCTGCATCCTTGCCAGCATCTGTTTCCTGAATTGTTAATTTTAGCCATTCTAACTGGTGTGAGGTGGTATCTCATTGTGGTTTTGATTTGTATTTTCCTGATGCTGAGAGATGTGGAGCACTTTTTCATGTGTCTGTTGGCCATCTGTATGTCTTCTTTGCAGGGATGTCTGTTCATGTCCTCTGCCCATTTCTTGATTGGATTCTTTGTTCTTTGGGTATTGAGTTTGATAAGTTCTTTATAGATTTTGGATACCAGCCCTTTATCTGATATGTCATTTGCAAATCTTCTCCCATTCTGTCTGTTGTCTTTTGGTTTTCTTGACTGGTTTCTTTGCTGTGGAAAAGCTTTTCAGCTTGATGAAGTCCCAGTAGTTCATTTTAGCCCTTTCTTCCTATGCCTTTGGTGATGTGTCTAGAAAGAAGTTGCTGTGGCTGAAGTTGGAGAGGTTGCTGCCTGTGTTCTCCCCAAGGATTTTGATGGATTCCTTTCTCATATTGAGGTCTTTCATCCATTTGAGGTCTATTTTTGTGTGTGGTGTAAGGAAATGATCCAGTTTCATTTTTTTGCATGTGGCTGTCCAATTTTCCCAACACCATTTGTTGAAGAGACTGTCTTCTTTTCCATTGGACATTCTTTCCTTCTTTGTCAAAGATGAGTTGTTGATAGAATTGAGGGTCTATTTCTGGGTTCTCTATTCCATTCCACTGACCTAAGTGTCTGTTTTTGTGCCAGCACCATACTGTTTTGATGATGACAGCTTTGTAATAGAGCTTGAAGTCTGGAATTATGATGTTTTCTTTTTCAATATTCCTCTGGCTATTCAAGGTCTTTTCTGCTTCCATATAAATTTTAGGATTATTTAGGAATATTTGTTCCATTTCTTTGAAAAAAAATGGGTTGGATTTTGATAGGGATTGCATTAAACGTGTAGATTGCTTTAGGTAGCATAGACATTTTTACAATATTTCACAATATTTGTTCTTCCAATCCAGGCGCATGGAACATTTTTCCATTTCTTTGTGTCTTCCTCAATTTCTTTCATGAGTACTTTATAGTTTTCTGAGTATAGATTCTTTGCCTCTTTGGTTAGGTTTATTCCTAGGTATCTTATGGTTTTGGGTGCAATTGTAAATGGGATTAACTCCTTCATTTCTCTTTCTTCTGTCTTGTTGTTGGTGTATAAAAATGCAACTGATTTCTGTGCATTGATTTTATATCCTAACACATTACTGATTTCCTATACAAGTTCTAGCAGCTTTGGAGTGGAGTCTTTTGAGTTTTCCACATAAAGTGGAAAGAGTGATAAAAAAAATGATTTTATTTATTTGGGTCCTTTCTCTTTTCTTCTTTGCTGATTTGAATGCTTTTTTTTTAAATTTTTTTAAAGATTTTATTTATTTATTTGACAGAGAGGGAGATCACAAGTAGGCAGAGAGGCTGGCAGAGAGTGAGAGAGGAGGAAGCAGGCTCCCCGCCGAGCAGAGAGCCTGACGTGGGGCTCGATCCCAGAACCCTGAATGCTTTTAATTTCTTTTTGTTGTCTCATTGCTGAGGATAGGACTTCTAGTGCTATGTTGAATAGCAGTAGTGATAATGGACAACCCTTCTGTGTTCTTGACCTTAGCAGAAAAGCTCTCAATTTTCTCCATTGAGAATGATATTTGCAGTGGGTTTTTCATAGATGGCTTTGATGATATTGAGGTACATACCCTATATCCCTACACTTTGAAGAGTTTTGATCAAGAAAAGATGCTGTACTTTGTCAAATGTTTTTTCTGCACCTATGTTTTTTCTGTATCATATGGCTCTTGTTCTTTCTTTTCTTAATGTATTGTATCCCATTGATTGATTTGCGGTTGTTGAACCAACAACCTTCCCGCCCTGGAATAAATCCCACTTGGTTGTGGTGAATAATCTTTTTAATGTACTGTTGGATCCTGTTGGCTAGTATTTTGGTGTGAATTTTCTCATCTGTATTCATCAAGGATATTGGTCTGTAATTATCTTTTTTGATGGGGTCTTTGTCTGGTTTTGGTATTAAGATAATGCTGGCCTCATAAAATGAGTTTGGAACTTTTCCTTTCAGTTCTATTTTTTTGGCACAGTTTCAGGAGAATAGGAATTAATTCTTCTTTAAATGGTAGGTAGAATTCCCCTGGGAAGCCATCTGGCCCTGGGCTCTTGTTTGTTGGGAGATTTTGGATGACTGCTTCAATCTCCTTACTGTTATGGGTCTGTTCAGGTTTTCTATTTCTTCCTGGTTCAGTTTTGGTTGTTTATATGTCTCTAGGAATGCATCCATCTTCCATATTCCAAATTATGGTCATAATATTTTCCTATAATTGTTTGTATTTCTTTGGTGTTGGTTGTAATCTCTCCTCTTTCATTCATGATTTTATTTATTTGGGTCCTTTCTCTTTTCTTTTTGATAAGTCTGGCCAGGGGGTTATCAATCTTATTAATTCTTTCAAAGAACCAGCTCCTAGTTTCATTGATTTGTTCTATCATTTTCTTGGTTTCTATTTCATTGGTTTTTTGCTCTGATCTTCACTATTTCTCTTCTCCTGCTGGGTTTAGGCTTTCTTTGCTGTTCTTTCTCCAGCTCCTTTAGGCATAGGGTAAGGTTGTGTATTTGAGACCTTTCTCGTTTCTTGAGAAAGGCTTGCATCACTATATATTTTCCTCTCAAGACTGCCTTTGCTGTGTCCCACAGATTTTGAACCATTGTGTTTTCATTATCATTTGTTTCCATGAATTTTTTTCAATTTTTCTTTTATTTCCTAGTTGACCCATTCATTCTTTAGTAGAAAGCTCATTAGCCATGTGTTTGGTTTTTTTTCAAAATTTCCTCTTGTGATTGAGTTGTAGCCTCAGAGCATTGTGATCTGAAAATATGCAGGGAATGATCCCAATCTTTTGGTACTAGTTGAGACCTGACTTGTGACCCAGGATGTGATCTGTTCTGGAGAATGTTCCGTGTGCACTAGAGAAGAATGTGTATTCTGTTGCTTTCGGATGGAATGTTATGAATATATCTGTGATGTCCATCTGGTCCAGTGTGTCATTTATGGCCTTTATTTCCTTGTTGATCTTTTGCTTGGATGATCTGTCCATTTCAGTGAGGGGGACTGTTAAATCCCCTACTATTGTATTATTGTTGATTTTCTTTGATTTTGTTATTAATTGATTTATATAGTTGGCTGCTCCCATGTTAGGGGCATAGATATTTAAAATTGTTAGATCTTCTTTTGGACAGACCCTTTGAGTATGATATAGTGTCCTTCCTCATCTCTTAGAATCTAATTGATCTGATATAAGGATTGCCACCCCAGCTTTCTTCTGATGTCCATTATCATGGTATATTGTTTTCAACCCCCTCACTTTCAATCTGGAGGTGTCTTTGGGTCTAAAATGAGTTTCTTGTAGACAGCATATTTATACGTTTTGTTTTTTTTTATCCATTCTGATACCCTGTGTCTTTTGATTGGGGCACGTAGCCCATTAACATTCAGGGTAACTATTGAAAGATCTAAATTTAGTGCCATTGTATTGCCTGTAAGGTGACTGTTACTGTATATTGTCTCTTTTCTTTTCTTTTCTGGTCTACTACTTTTAGGCTCTCTCTTTGCTTACAGGACCCCTTTCAATATTTCCTGTAAAGATGGTTTGGTGTTTACAAACTCTTTTTGTTTTTGTTTGTCCTGGAAGCTTTTTATCTCTCCTTCTATTTCCAATGATAGCCTGGCTGGATATAGTATTCTTGGCTGCATGTTTTTCTCATTTAGTGCTCTGAATATATCATGCCAGTTCTTTCTGGCCTGCCAGGTCTCTGTGGATAAGTCTGCTGCAAATCTAATATTTTTACCATTGTATGTTACAGACTTCTTGTCCTGGTCTGCTTTCAGGATTTTCTCTTTGTCACTAAGACTTGTAAGTTTTACTATTAGATGATGGGGTATGGACCTATTCTTACTGATTTGACAGGGGCAGTTCTCTGCACCTCCTGGATTTTGATGCTTGTTCCCTTTGCCATATTAAGGAAATTCTTTACAATAATTGCTCCAGTATACCTTCTGCCTTCCCCCTTTCTTCTTCTTCTGGAATCCCAATTATTCTAATATTATTTCATCTTATGGTATCACTTATTTATCAAATTCTCCCCTCGTGGTCCAGTAGTTGTTTGTCTCTCTTCTGGTCAGCTTCATATGGTTTTCTATATTACTAATTTTCTTTTATGCCTCGTTTATCCTAGCAGTAAGAGCCTCCATTTTTGATTGCACCTCATTAATAGCTTTTTTTATTTCAGCTTGGTTAGATTTTAGTTCTTTTATTCTCCAGAAAGCGCTTTTATTTCTCCAGACAGGGTTTCTCTAATATCTTCCATGCCTTTTTTGAGCCCAGCTAGCACCTTGAGAATCGTCATTCTGAGCTCTAGATGTGACATATTAACAATGTGTGTATTGATTAGGTCTATAGCCTTTGGTACTGCCTCTTGTTCTTTTTTTTTTTTTTTTTGGTGATCTTTCCCACCTTGTCATTTTATCCAGCTAAGAATATATGAATGAGAAAATAAAATACTAAAAGGATGGCAAAGACCTGAAATATGTGCATTAACCAAATCAGAAGAGACCCCAAATTGTGGGGAGATGATAAGAGGTAAAAACAAATTCAAAGAAATTTTAAAAAAAAAGAAAAAAATATATATTAGACTGGTGAATAGAACAGGGCCACGCACTTGATTTTGGGAGTATTTTGGTGTCTTAGAAGAAACTACCTCCCGGGGCGCCTGTGTGGCTCAGTGGGTTAAAGCCTCTGCCTTCGGCTCAGGTCATGATCCCAGGGTCCTGGGATCGACCCCACATCGGGCTCTCTGCTCTGCGGGGAGCCTGCTTCCTCTGTCTCTCTGCCTGCCTCTCTGTCTACTTGTGATCTCTGTCAAATAAATAAATAAAATCTTAAAAAAAAAAAGAAGAAACTACCTCCCAAAATTTTAAAGAAAGAAAAAACTTATACACACACACACACACACACACACACAGGATAAACATGATGAAGGGATGGAATATGACTGTAAAGATGAAAATTTTTTAAAAGTTTAAAAAAGGAGTTGATAAGATAAGTTAGTTGGAGAAAGAAAGAAAAAGTGGAGAGAATTTACTCAGGCTGGAGACTAGAACAAACCCTGTGGTAGATTTAGGGTATATTTTGGTCTATTAGAAGAAATCATATCCCAAAATTTTTTGGAAACAAAAACCCTATGTGTATACAAAAGATAAAGTTAGATACATTGAAGTATATAATATGACTATAATAATAAAGCTTCAAAAAGATTTTTTTAAAAAAAGGTATTGTTAAGATAAACTAGTTAAAAAATGTTAAAAGAGGAAAGAGTAAAAGTTAAAATAAGAGAAAAATAAAATTAAAAAAAATTAATTAACTTTGCAAGACTGAAGAATCATAGGGAGAAAGTCTTGAATTCCCTGCTTTGCTTTCCCCTCCTCCGGAGTTCCACTGTTCTCCTTGATCTGTGAGCTTGACCTTGGCTGGATTTCTTGTTGATCTTCTTGGGGAGGGGCCTGTTGTAGTGATTCTCAAGTATCTTTGTCTGAGGTGGAATTGAACCGCCCTTGCCAGGGGCGCGGGCTATGTAATCTACTAAATTCCCTTTCTGGAGCTTTTGTTCCCTGAACACTTTCTATAGAGCTCTGGAGGATGGGATTGAAAATGGTGGCCTCCCAATCTCTGGACCAGAGGAGCCGAGAGTGTGGGGCCTCACTCCTCAGTGTGCTCTCAGAGAAAAGTGCTCAATCACTCCCATCTCCCTGGCCTCTTGCCACACTATGAGCTCAACCAGCCTGAGACTGAGCATTTCTGTCCTTGGCACACAGCCCTGTCTGGAGTCTCCAAACCCAGCAGATCCCTACTCCTCTTCCAGGAGAGGTCTCCCTGGATCTGCCACTTGTGGGTTCCTTGCTCAAAGAGCAGTGTTTTGACTGTGCCACAGATCACAGTTTAAGGTAACCATGAGCTGAGAGCTCACTTTTCTGCTCCATCTCTGTAGCCGGCTTCCCTGCTCTGATACCTGCAAGGTCTGCTACACTCAGACACCCCCTATCCTGTGACCCCACAGAACCTGAGACCACACTGTCCCTATGAGGGCTTCACTCTGCTTAGCCTCTGGAGTGATGTCCTTCAGTGGAGCAGACTTTTAAAAGTTCTGATTTTGTGCTCTGTTGCCCCGCCGCTTGCTGGAAACTGGCCCCTCCCCCCCATCATCTATCTTCCTGTTGCTTTGGGTTCACTTCTCTGCAGGTCCTACCTTTCAGAAAGTGGTTGATTTTCTGTTTCTAGAATTGCTGCTCTTCTTCTCTTCGATCTCCTGTTGGATTTGCAGGTGTTCAGAATGGTTTGATAACTATCTAGTTGAACTCTTGCTACCTGATGTCATCTCAGCCTGCTATTCCTCCACCATCTTGACAAGTTTGCACATGTTCTTAAAAATACAGTTACACTTGTGTTTTCATAGTTTGGACATGTCTCTTAAAAATTCCTGGAGAAGTTTCTTATTCCCAGGAATTCCTATTGAAAATTAAACATTCCTTATAAATGAATGATGTGATAAAAACAAAATGTTTTTAAACAACTTAATTTAAGTTGTTTTTAAACAACTTAAACAACTCCCTAATATAGTTGCATATTTTCTTGACCATAGTATGTTTTATCACTTTTGTTTCTGAAACTGGGATACATTGCTGAAATCGATGTTAAAAGAAACTTGCTTCCTGAAGGCAGGGTACTGAGTTGTTTTGTAGCTGTGCCTGTACATGTGTGAATTTAATCTTGGAGGTATTTTATATTTATGTAACTGTCAGTTCATTTAATTATTCACATCATGATCACACAAGCCATTCCTTTATAAATAAAATATATATCCTTCATTGTCAAAACTATGTTTAAAATGACTTCATAAAGTCAGTGTTTTGAAGCAGCATTGATATGAAGAGTTTTTATCTGTGTGGGAAGGTTGCTTATCTTGGGCAATAATTATTTTTGCTCATTACATGTGGCTGGAATGTAGAATCATGTCTAGTATTAACTATGGAGTTGTGTCCTTGTGTCTTGTGTCAAAGTTAGGTTTCATGTCATAGCATAAAACAAAAGTTACATGTTGATAGTATTACCTTTGAAAATTTACTTAAGCCAGTCCCTGTCAGATCGGATTGATGTTACTAAGGTTGAGTAATAGTTCACTAGTTGCAAGATGAACTCATTCTAAATTCCTTCTTTAACCATGCTTTGTTTGGCTATACATTTATTTTATTACTTTATGCTTTGTATGACCATATGTTTTATCATCTCACTTCAGATAACCAACCAATTCTTCATTGTAAATGGATTTTTGTATGCACAAAATTGAAGTAAGTTATAAAGGTTAAATATGAAAACAATTTTTATCAAATAAATGTAATCAATGCTGTAGGTCTCTGTATTGGTATCAGATGAGAAAGAAAGGAAAGCATAAAAGTGTGCAAAGTGGCTATTTTTTTTTTTTTTTTTAGTAGGCGAGGATATCAGACATATGTTTTAGCAAAATAAAATTTTTACAAAGCAAGTAGAACATCAAAATTGATTATTGAATCGAAAAAGGATTATAACTCAAGGAGAAAATGAAAAATAAATAACCACAATTGTTGAAGAAGACTTTACTGTAACAGTGTCTTTTCAAATGTAAGTAAGTAAAAGAAAAAAGATAGACAATCTAAGTAATAAAATCAATCACATTAAACATTTCTATATGTCAAATTTAGAAACTATAATGAGGGGCTAAGTCTTAAATATTATTTATATCATTTGGTGGTTCAGTTATAGGAAACAGGAATCACTCTAGCTATTTTAAGCATAAGACATTTGACACAGATAACTTAGTTCATACAAAGTGGTTGAGAAAGCCAGAAAAGTAGGCTGTGGGATAACTCCAGGGATAATTCCCAGAATGACACTGCTAGATAGGCTTCTGAGGTTGCAGATAACTTTGCTATAAACAGAAATGTGAACAATCAGGTGAACACCACCTGAACTGTCAAGTGGAAGAATACACCACTGGAGTTGTTATCCAGGCAGCAGGAAACTGTTGCTGATTATCTCCACTGCAAGTGTTTTTGAAGTTAGTGACTGGGCACTGGAGTGGTGCCATCTTTGTCTTCATTTGCCAGGAGCAAGTGGAGAAACAAAAAGTGTTCCCCTCTCTGCCACCCCCTGCCCAGGCAAACTTGTACCTTCCCAATCTCAAGGGATGGGGTGGGGCATCTTTATTGTAATCTAATTCACATCTCCATCCTGAATTGCCAGTTAACATTGGAGATGTGGTTTTTAGTTTTCCAGCCTCTGTAGTACAACAAGATTCCTGAGAAGTAGACAGAATGGATGCTGAGTGCCAGATTCAGCATGTCCACCACATCTATGAAGCAAACTGAAACTTTTAAAATAATGGGTATAGAGGCACCTGGGTAACTCAGTGGGTTAAGCCTCTGCTTTCAGCTCAGGTCATGATCTCAGGGTCCTGGGATTGAGCCCCACATGGGGCTCTCTGCTCAGCGGGGAGCCTGCTTCCCTCTCTTTCTCTATTTGTCTGCCTACTTGTGATCTCTCTCTCTGTCAAATAAAAAAATAAAATCTTTAAAAAAATAAATAATGGGTATATATTTGGATGTAAATAATATAATGTTTAATGTTAAGAAATTGTGTTATGCAAATTATTTGTCTCAGACCATGAATTAATAAAACTAGTAATCAATAATATGTATGTTTGTATATGTGTATATATAAACAAATAAGAACAAAGAGTAGAATTAGAAATTATCCTATGCAATTGTTGGATCAAGTATGAAATTGAATCTGCAGGGACCTTATAAAACTATGATAATCAAATATCACATAATAACATTTTCAGAATGAGGCCAAGGGTATAGTTTAAATATATACTATCAAATCCTTTAATTCTTACAACATGTGAATTCCTGATCTTCTCCGTGAAACCATAACTCCTAATAACTTTGCCTGTAAATTAAAGAGTGAGATAGTTTTTATATATCAAAGTTTCAGTTTTAAGAAACTAAAATTCTCAGGGCTATCAAGGGTAGAGTGGCAGTGATATATTATACACTCTTAGAAAAATTAGAAGTTGGTAGAAAATTTTTAAAGGGTAATTTGACAATGTGTATCAATAAAATAAATAATATATTATTTATTTGTTTTTCTTTCTTTTTCCAACTAACTTATCTCATCAACTCCTTTTTTAGATTTTTAAAAAATTTTCATTAGTCTTTAAAATATGAATAAATTTTGATATAGCATTTCCATTTTGGAAACTTTATCCCAGGAAATTAATGAGAAGTATACACAAAGAACATATAATAGATTATTGAATACAGAACTGTTTAGCAAAAATTTCCAGTTTTAACAATGGTTAATTAAAATGTGGTACAACTTTAATTCAATGTCCTGTAACTATTATAAAAAGTGTTTGGGAAAATATTTAATGATGGGAAAATGTTCATTAAGTATTATTTGATGAATAAAAGTTTTACAAAATAACATGTACAACATGATCTAAATTTCTCTCGATATATTTATATATAGAAAATAATACTGGAAAGCTAAGTGCAAATATATTAACAATTTTTTAATAGTGGTTGATATATCAGTCTAGATAGGTCACATTATGATTAGGAAAAAAAAATACTAAAATCCCAGTGGCTTAATACACAGCAGTTTATTTATTTGTTCTCTCAGGGTACAGGCAACTTTCCAAGGCAGCTGTCTTCCATGTGGGAGCTCAGAACCTCAGGCTAATTCAATCATGTGGCATGTCCATAACAAGTTCTTCCATGATTGCTGTGGCAGTGAAGAAAGAGTAGTCTGCACAGTCCTACAGGTACTTTTACCCTTCTAATTCATATTTCACCCACATACAAGTATAAATGATAAACAGCGTAAGTGTCTCAACCTAGAATCCAAAACTTCACTCACTCCAAAGTGTTGAGTATTTCAAGTCATTCCAGTGCTTAAAAATTAGCTTCCAATTAATTTCATTATTTGGAAATAATGTACTGGCTAATCTTGAATGTGCCAGGACTCCACCAGAGTCTCAATTACTCTAGGTAAAATGAATCAGAAATATTTATATCAAAGCCTTGATACAAATTCTTGAATATTTCATCAATAAAAAACAGCGATACATAACTTAAATTTGTCTCTTGGACTTCTCTGGACACGTTATGCTCTTTCCATTAGATAATGCTGATAAATATTAAATGCAATGGACTCTGGAGTGATTTTATGGATGGAAATTATATCGTTTATTTCAAGTGACTTGCCTTTATTTTCCCCACTGGCTGTCGTTATTTTATTTATTTATTTATTTATTTATTTTTTAATTTTTTATTTTTTATAAACATATATTTTTATCCCCAGGGGTACAGGTCTAGAGCGTATCATGCTTAGCGAAATAAGTCAAGCAGAGAAAGACAACTATCATATGATCTCCCTGATATGAGGAAGTGGTGATGCAACATGGGGGCTTAAGTGGGTAGGAGAAGAATAAATGTCGTTATTTTATATTCGTTGTTTTCCAAAGTTTTCCAGGGACTTTATGCACTCTAACTTCCAAGCAGTTTGTATTGCCTAGCATTGATTGGGGGCAGGATACAAATATTTTAGTCATGCTCCTCATCTTGTGTATAACCTACTGTCTGCCTCTCTACATCCTGAATCATGGGTTATTCTGATGTGAAATGAAGTTGATTTTCATGTTAAAGGAGGGA
Source organism: Mustela nigripes (assembly GCF_022355385.1). Classification (NCBI taxonomy): domain Eukaryota; kingdom Metazoa; phylum Chordata; class Mammalia; order Carnivora; family Mustelidae; genus Mustela; species Mustela nigripes. The sequence goes on along the minus strand of NC_081561.1, from coordinate 76,474,791 downwards.
ACTTAACTTCTATAATGAACTTTAAAGACAGAATCACGCATGCCTTTTTGTTAGACCTGATTAACAGCAACTGCGCACCATAGTTAGAAAACCATTGTAGTTGGTATACAAACATAACAAATAATAGAAAATATACTGATGTCGAGCAATATCCCAAATTACTTGATCTGCATTAGGAACAGATCTTAGATCACTACTTTAGGGTTAGTCCATCTTCAATGTAAGAATTATGTGGTACAGCAGGGATTTTTAAAATATGTTACACAAGTCACTGTTAAACTACTCATGTGTGTATGCTATATACAAGTGACTTATTCAGAATAAGTAAGATGGGATAAATGATGGAAAAGGATAAAAAAAGACAAAAATTTTGAAAAGAAAATTGTATATAGTATTAGATGTATAAGATATATGTGATTTTTTTTATTCCTTCTGCATGTGGTTATAATCAAATCCAACTTTTCCTATTTCACATACAAAATGAAGTTGGGAATTGGGCTGGGAAGGGAAATTCAATTGGCTTTGACAGGTTGGAGTAATTTTCAACATGGCTTTGAGATAGAGGTTTTGCTTGGCTAATACATATTTTTCAATTTTGTCAATTGAGACAGAAACCCCAAACATTTTAAAAGTGTTTGAATACTGGTTGTTTTTTTGCCAGGAAGGCACATTGACTTTGGTGTACAATGTTAAGATCATGAATTTTGCTAAATACAATTGCAAACACATGTTCCATTGCAAAGCAGACAATGAAGAACAAATTAAAAATAAACAACACAGAAATGGTTTTCACTAAGAAACACTGAATAACACCAAAGGTGTTTTTAAAAATTAAAACTGTATAACTATGACAACTACTTTTTACATTGCTAAAATACTAAAGAACCATATTGGTTGTCCTGTTTCTATTTTTTAAATAATTGCATTAAAGATATTGAGCCATGAAAACTAGTGTCTTAAAAATTCAGCCCTTTCTTTATTAGTGAGGGCATTTTAAATACACAAGAAACTAATTTCTGGACAATTAAAATTTAATGTAATGATTAATAGTAATAATGTAATTAATAATAATGTAATAACAATAGTCTTCTGAAATTTTCCTTTACTCAGATCAGAATGGATTTTGGTTAAAGGCCATTACAAGACTCAAAGAAAAATAGCATAATTATGATGTGATCTCTAAAATAATGTATAAATAGAATAATTCTGAATGGCAAAATAGGTGACATATTAAAATTTCATAAGTGGAGTTATATTTTATTCTCTACCCATCATTTCATCACGTTACTTTTTTCTTTGAAATACTGCAAAGATATTCTATTATACTAAAATATGGAATTATGATTTATGGAATCCTTACTTAAAAATCTGTGGGCAACATGATGCTTCCTAACTCCTAATTTAAAATTTCAAACGTTCTAGCTTTCTAATCTTTCAATTTGCTCAGATAATTTTCTACCATTACCGCAATAGTACCTTCCCAAAATCATTCTTGTGAGGCCAACTTATGGTTACACTCCAAACTCAGAATTCCAAGGATTTACCATTACCCTTTTCCTCAACTAATAAATAATAGAAAGAATTTAGTTTATTTATTCCTTCATCCACTCAATTTAAGTCTTTCTTTGAGGTGCATATACTTGTCTATGCTTCTCTTACATTTGTCTTGGTAACATAGTCTGTCTTAAATCACAAGTTCCTATAGGACAAGGACATGCCTATTTAATTTGCTTTTAACACAACTAACCCAATGCAATGAAAATATGTGAACTTAACACATGAATCTTGATGATGGTGGTGATTATAATAATTTATGTTGTTTCTCTTTTGCTTCTCAGTGGCACTTACTAGTAATTCACTCTTGCTGACAGCTAAGTTTTGTGTATATTTCGTGTACATTTTCATATTTCTTTCAGCAAAAATATTACATAAAGACATAATGGATAAAATTTAACTGCAATATTCCTTTAACTTTATTCTACTCCTCTGGCCTTTTTCCATTTATCTGGCAGAAGTATATATGAGGCTAAATCTTTGAATTCTTTGCAATTTTCTTTTTGGATTTACAGCACAAGTCTGTTGATTATTCCGTATCAGTCACTATTAATATAAGGCAAACATTAAAGAAAGGGGAAAGGGGCAGTTAAAAGAAGTATGCTGCAGAGAAATGCATGGTATTTCTCTTCCCACATTCTAATGTAATCCATCATGGCCAAAACTTTACCAATCTGCTGGGTTCCCAGAGAATTATGAGCTTTTTTTTCTCTTTTGAGATTTTTCCTTTTTTGCACACTCAAGAAACTACGAACTATTTTTTTTCTCAAAGAGAAGACCAACTATACTTGAGAAAGTAACTTAACAGAGAATCACATTTCAATATAAATAATTACTAATAAACACATTTGATAACATCAAGCTTTCTCATTGGAAAAGTATGTCAATGCTGTTTATTAGCTGGCAATACTGTTTATTAGGCTCTTGTACGTTGTTTCATATGTCTATCCCTAAAAAGATTTGAATTTTTAAAACCCAGTATCATGTCATAGACATCTTTTATATATCTACTTCACTACTTTGTATAGTTCTGGAATATAATGGATTCCAATAATAAAGAAAGAAAGAAAGAAAATAAATAAATAAAAATTACATTTTGTTTATTTATTTGAAAAAATTACATTTTGTTCATTTATTTATTTGTTTGTTTGTCAGAGAGAGAGAGACACACACACACAGCAAGAGAGAGAACACAAGCAGGGGGAGTGGGAGAGGGAGAAGCAGGAAGCCCAATGCAAGGCTCCATTCAGGGCTCAATCCCAGGACTCTGGGATCATGACCTCAGTCAAAGGCAGATGCTTAATGACTGAGTCACCCAGGCGCCCAAAAATAGCATCTTAAATACAATTACTATTATTAGTTAGTAGTGGAGTTAAGCCCAGGTCTCAAACAGAGGTTAAATTATAAATTCCTAGAGAGAAAACCCCTTAGGTCATGTGTCTTTACTTGCATATTTTGTATATCAGTAATAGATCTCAGGGAATTCATTCTTTTATTCTTCCCTACCTCAGTGTCATTTTCTGTATTCTTTCATTACTGAAATACCATAGTAGCTCAACTTTGCATAGATCTGCTGCAAAATGTCCTCCCCTATGTGAGACAAAGGAGGCAAATATGTTAAAGAGCTTTTAGTAGGTGAAACAGGTGTAGCAAAATCCATGCATTTAATTTATAGAAGAACACTACCAATGTTCACTCAGATCTTATTTATTCATTTTATAATATAAAACATTATATCTGCCATAAATACAAACTAGGGGAAGTGTACATGCTCTGAAGACAGAAGTGAAGCCTGTCAGCTTTGTATCAAAGAAGATACTAAAAATGAATCTATGTAAAACAGGTATAATTAAAAAAGCAGTATGGTCTTCATCCATTTTGTATAGGTATAAATAGCCTGTAACTTTTAATAGTTCCCCTGGTAGCACACTGATACATCATAGCTAAATAATTGAAATTTTAATACTGGCTTTGAATCTTCAAGAATAAGTTAAATAATTATAATTTATATTTCTTTAATGATGTTTGGATTACTTTTCCAGACACACATGATCACCTCTGAGGTCAAAGAGTTCATGAAATTTGACACAAAAATACTTAAATCAAATACAAGTGATGCCTAAACAACCGAAGAAATCTAAGTGTGTTCCAACTATGGAGATTTACTGAAAGATAGTCCATCAACCCAATAGACCATTATATACTAATTTAAATGATAATTATGAGAATTATATAAAGTACAGTAATGTTAATAGTGTTAAGTAAAAGAGTGATCATGGTTGCACAGACATCTGATATTGTTAACAATATATATATTTTAAAGATTTATTTATTTATTAGAAAGAGGGAGAGAAAGCAGGAGCCATGGGATGGGAGAGAGCCCTGAGATCATGACCGGAGCCAAAATCAAGAGTCGGATGCTCAACTGACTGAGCCACCCAGGCACCACTACCAATACTTTTTAAAAACATATTTGTCAATAAAGATTGGGATGAAACAACATAATATGAAAAGACAATGGCATATCATAGAGGCCATGTACACAGACTTGGAGTCAGGTTTCCTGAGTTTGATTCTCAGATTTGCCACTTTTTATTTGTCTTGAGAAATTATGAAACCTGTGTGCTTCAGTTTACTTATCAGGTAAGATAAGATTCTCTCATCCATATGGTTGTTATAAGAATTAAACTGATAAAGTATATAATTATATGTGTTGACAAATCTTAAAAATAGTCATACTTATTATTGAGATTAAGGAGAATTTTGTGTTTTTTCTAGGTAAAGTGAATTTTAGATTGTATCACGTGAGCTAACTCCATTCTAAAAGGCAAGGGATTGCATAAATGATTTGGGAAGGATTAAGAGTAAAATGAAATTCTTTGAATTCTGAAAAGAATATAACTCAGCTATCTGGAAAACCCAGCAAACAAAATAATTGTCTAAAACATCTGGATAGTCAAGACTTTACTATTTTTAATTACTTCACTCTTGTTTACAAATTTCCACCATGTTGTTCTCTAAATTTATTGTTAGTTATGTCATGTGTGTTTGGCCTTCACAGCCAAGTTGTATGTTTTCATTTATATTCGCTAATATTCCTTAATATAATTTTCTTTTTACACACATAGTGATAAATAACTCTTATTGGACTTTGATTTTTTTTCCACAGAAAGATATTTTTATAGGTCAAAATTTGGCTTCCCCATTGTGTGCCCATGTGTTTCTTTGGTGACTATTTTGCTACATTCTTATGTAATTTCTTCAAGGCCCTAGTCTTCCTTTTGAGGTCTTCCTTTAGTATTTCTCAGAAGAGACTTTCTGGGGATCCAGAAATTCTTAACGGTTCAGGTACAGGATTCCATTATGATTAATGCAGTCTGTGGAAGCCAGAATCTCCCCTGCTGCCATTGTAGTTGCCAGGAAATTCCAGATTAATGATATCTCTGCTTAATACCTAAATAAGCCCCCATAACTAACTTCAGTTATCTCCACCATCAACATCACCAATGTACCATAATGTTGGCTTCTACTGAGTGCTTAAAGATACTTTTAATCTACTTCAGGTAAAAGGTGTTGGCAACAGGAATGGATGAATCCAGGTCAAGGACACATTTCATGGGATGATGACATCCTCTATTTGGCTGTTTCCTATTAGGATATCTGTCTCCTTCCAGTGCACTTATGGAAAAACAGTCTCATGATTATTCTGGGGAGGGAATGACTCTATCCTGAGCAAGCTTGAGGTGGGTAGAGTAGAACCAGCTTTTATTTGCTTGCCTTTTTTGGGTTAAAAACTGCCCATTATAAGAGGTACTGTCTTGGCAGTGGCAGAAAGGAACATGGAAAGCTGGAACAGCAATTTTAGGCCTATGCTTTATGTATAGCTCCATGTTGTTCAGCCTAACTTATCAACTCATTTAGAATTCCATGTTGATATTTGGGATCAAAGACACCAAGTGATCATAAGTCATTTTTAATTTTTTTAAGATTTTATTTATTTATTTGAGAGAGAGAGGGAGATTGAGAGAACAAGTGGGAGGAGGAGCAGAGGGAGAAGCAGACCCCAACATAGGACTCAATCCCACTGCCTTGGGATCATGACCTGAGCCAAAGACAGACACTTAACTGACGGAGCCACCCAGGTGCCCCAGAAAGTCATTTTTAAAACGGATGTTCTTATATTTATATTTCACTTGGATTTGACTGTTTTAATAAAATAATAAGGACTTTTGGGTCTATTTCTCAACCTTCAAACTTCTTAGCCTAAGGGAAACATTTTTCAAGTTCATAAAAGCTAATTTTTTTGTTTGTTTGCTGATATAGCAGTGAAAACAGATTCCAAGTCACACTTGACTTTGGATAATAGGAGATGCATTGTAACTATCTGGATCTGAGAAAATTGGCCAAAACCTGATTTCTGTGATTGAGCCTCATATTTCATATAATTGCCTAGGAACAACTTTGAAAGACTAATGATATAGATTATGCAGATGAATTTCAATAGCAATGTCTTATTATCTAACATCTTAGATAATAATAGGATATTTAAACACATTTTCTTTTATCCTTTTTTAAAGATAATATTTATTTATTCAAAAGAGAGAAAGCATGAACAGGAGCAGAAAGGCAGAGGGAAAGAGAGAAGCAGACTCCCAACTGAGCAGGGAGTCAGATGTGGGGCTTGATCCAAGGACCCTGAGATCATTAGCTGAGCTCAAGACAGGTGCTTAACTGACTGAGCCACCCAGGAGCCCCTTTTTAATCTTTTTTGTTTGTTTGTTTACATGTGTACAGATCCCATTCCACAGTGCATTTGCTTACTTCAAGCCATCAGATTTCCATGGGCCTGAGGTGAGGACATTCACATAAAGTTGTGCTAAAATCAGAGAAGTGAGAGAAGTTAAATTTTAAGTGATGTCAGTATGCCATTGGCCAACGAAGTGATTCTGAATGGGTAACCAAAAATAAAGCACTAATGGATTTGTGGAAAAATCTAGAAATAAGATTTATAGAATAAGAGCATCAGGTTGAATTCCAGAAGGCTGGGGCATTTTCTGGAGACAGAAATTTTTAGCAGTTAGGGTTTAACACTTGCTGAAGTATGGTAGGCGAGTAAGTGAGACTTCCATATTTATAGGGCCATGGGAAGATGGAGCACCATGATTCTTTAATTCTAGACAGGTTCTCCCAATTTCATGGCTATTAGAGTGAGTGTGTATGTGTGTGTCTGTGTCTATGTCTGTGTATTAATGGTGTTTTGGTGTAATAAGACAGAAGTTTGGTTCTCCTTTAGGGAAAACAGTATTCACTTGATATTTGCATTAATCTTTTATTAATTGATGTTACTTAAGTCCCATTTAGCAAATTCATCTTTTGCTGTATTTAATGATGTTTTGCCATTTCCCAAAGTACTTACTCCCGAGATATAGTTCACTGGAAAACAATGACAAAAGTCACAAAAAATACATATGACTTTGTCCCAAATCTATGGATATTCCCATGTAGTAGATATTTTATTATATTGAAATTATTCTACTTAAAACTATTTTTTTAAATATATAGACTTATTAACCTTTCTCCTTATACCAAAAGAATAAACCATATGTTAGTAAGAGTCTTGAGAAATGGCTGTTTGAATATTATATCTTCTCAACTAAAAAACAAAGTATACTTCTTTATATTTTCCATTTTTTTTGTTGTTGAAGTTCTCACCGTGTTCATTCATTCTTCTTCCCAGTTTGGTGAGTATCATTATGACCATTACATTGAACCCTTTATCAAATAAATTACTCATCTCCATTTCATAAAGTTTCTTTCTGAGATTGTATCTTGTTCTTTCATTTGTAACATATTACTCTGTTTCTTTATTTTGCTTGAACCTCTATGTTGGTTTGTACAGAGTAAATAAAACAACCACGTCTCCCAGTCTTGAAGTCGTGGTCCCTTGTAGGAGACGAATCTTGTCCCTCAACCCTGCCCCAGCCCTTTGTCATCTCTCAAATCTCTATGCTGTCCAGGCAGCACTTTGTATTTTTAATAGCTCCCAGTGGTTGAAGATATGTCAAGATCTGTCGTGTCCCTAAGGGGAAGATCTTTGCATCTAGATTCAGGCTGTTTGGAAAACTGATCCTCAAGCAGTAGTTTTTAAAAGTATGCAAATATATATAATCCAGCGGGACTGCAAGTGTAAGCCTTGCTGACCAGACAATCTGAGAGTGTCCCCTAGGTGGCAGTCACAAAAGGTAGGCTCCAGATGAATGTATCAGCTCTTCTCTGGGAGATATCCAGATACTGGAGCAAGGGAAAGGGATAGCTCCAAGATGGCATCTACAACCTCTCTTCCTTATGAGCAGTTTTGTAGTCCACTAGATGTAGCCAAACCTGAAGCCTATCCCCTAGGGCAAATCTCCAGAGGTCTCCTTCATAGAAGGATTGGAAAGTATGCCTCAGTCTGCCATCTGCATAGTGCTGTGGGGATTGCAGCCTGCCAAGAACTAACTCACCAATTGCCACCGTCCTGTGGGACCCAGGAATGCAAGCTGCCTTGACCATTAGAGCCAGCTGATCAAGGAACATTTTCTAGGTGACAGCTAAAAATACTGGGGCACCCAATATAAAAATCAGGTCACCAGCTATATGTAAAGTTTTCCTCCAAGAGACACTGGTGCCCTGGAGTGCGGCAGAGGAAATGTGTGAAAATAGCACCTATCCTCTGTGATCTCTGGAAAAGATTACAGTCAGCCTCTAGATGTGTGATTAATTAGAAGCCTTCTCTTTAGGTTTTAAGCACAATGATTAGCTAATAGGCCTCCTTCACAGAAAATTCAAGCTCCTGGGTCTGTTTTACCCCTTGCTGTTCCTGAGTGGGGGTAGTTGCAGCTGTTTAGGAATTCTTTCTCTATAGATTACAATCCCATGAAATACACAATCATAAACTTCACTGACCACCAAAGCCAGGCAATGTAGAGGTGTCCCCTGGAAGCAGCCACAAGAATCAGGATGCCAGATTGAGATATGAGTTCCTTTCTGGATGACTGTGATTATTATAGACCTATGGGATCAGGAATGCAAAATCTACTCTCCTCCATAGCTGGAGAGTTAAGAGGCATCCTTTGGGCAGCAGCTGCAAAGATTGAGCACCAGACACATGTAAAAACTATTCTGAGAGATATTGGCACTCTCTCTGGACCACAGCAAAAGGAGAGCAAGAAGATAACATTTGTCAGAATCCATCCCCAGAAAGTGTTCCAGTGACACTCAGATGTGTTTGTTAAATTAGATGCCTGCCCAATACTTTAATATAAGTATGTGAACCTCCTTTACTTTAAATCTGGGCGTAGTTGGCTGCTTCTGAGCTGGGCCATGAAGCAAGTAGTCTGAGTGCATGGGCCTTTTAAGAACTGTCTCCCAGATCACTATAATCTCATGGGTCTCAGGTCATGAGCCCCATTGGTTTTCACAGTAAGATGTTTTGGGGGTTCATCTCTCAGGGTGAAGTCCTAAAAGTTAAGGTACCCAGTGTGGGGTCTGAGCCCTTTTCTCCTCAGAGAGAAGCTCTGGGTTTTGAGTTTTCTCCTAGTGTGGGTCACCATACCAGAGGTGGGGTTTATGGCAAGATTGTTTCCCATACTCTCTTACCTACTTTGATGTGGTTTTCTTTTCATGTGCCTAATGTGTGGTCATTACTCAGCAAGTCTTTAGGCTTTTTTTTTTTTTTTTTCTAAGAAGAAAAATGTTCCATATATAGCTGTAAACTCAGTGTGTCCTATGGGAGAAGATAATTTCAGGAAATTCCTACATCACCAGTTTGAACCAGAAGCAAATAGAAGCACAGAGCTGAAGAATATGGTAATAGAACTAGAAAATACACTACAGGGAATCAATAACAGACTAAATTAAGCAAGAGAAAGGTTTAGTCAACTCAAAGACAATGGAGCTCACCAATCAGAGTGAGAAAAAGAAAAGAATGGGAAAAAAGTGAAGATAGCTTATGAAGTTTATAGGACAGCATCAAACTAACATTTGCATTATTGGGGTTCCCAGAAGGAGAGAGAGAAAAGGACAGAAATCTTGTCTGAGGCAATAATGGCTGAAAACTTCCCTAACCTAGGGGAGGAAATAGACATCCAGATCCAGGAAGCCCAGAGAGGTAAGCAAAAAAGAAAAAAAAATTAACCCAAAAGACCCAAATCAAGGCACAATATAATTTGTCAAAAGTTAAAGATAACAAGAGAACCTTAAAATCAGCAAGAACAACAACAACAACAAACAACAACTTGTCACATACAAGGGACCACCTCTTATGAACTCAGAAGGGTTTTGAGCAGAAATTTTGCAGGTTAGAAGAAGGTGGAATGAAATATTCAAAATGCTGAGAGAAAAAACTTACAATCAAGAATACTTTACCTGGTAAAGTTATCATTCAGAATTGAAGGAGAGAAAAAACGTTTTCCAGGCAAGCAAAAGCCAAAGGAGCTCATCACTACCAAACCAGACTTACTAGAAATACTAACAGAATTTCTTTAAGCTGAAAATTCAGAGTGCCATTAGTAACAAGAAAACATGTAAAAGAATAAATTTCACTTGAAAAGTAAATACAATAAAGGTAGTAAGTTAATCATTTGTAAAGTTAGTATGAAAGTTAAAAGACAAAAGCAGTAAAGGCAATATGATTATAATAAGGGATGCACAAGATAAGAAGATGTAAAATGTGACATTAGAAACGTAAAATGTGGAGGAAGGGCACAGTAAAAATGTTGAGCTTTAGAATGGGATCAAACTTAAGTTATCAACTTAAAATAAAGTTATAGGCATAAGTTGTTTGTTATAAGTAAGCCTCATGATAACCACAAAGCAAAAACCTATAGTAAATATACAAAAGACAACGGACTATAAGCAAACCATCAAAGAAATTAATCAAACCACAAGAAAGTAAAAGAAGAAAGAAATAGAGAGGAACTATAAAACATCAGAAAACAATTAACAAAATGTCTGTAAGTATCTACCTATTGATAACTGCTTTGAATATGAATGGACTAAATTCTCCAGTCTAAAGATATGGAGTGGTTTAACTGATAAACAAACAAACAAACAAACAAAAAACCAAAAAACAACTCTTACCTATATGTTACCTACAAGAGACTCACTTTTGATGAAGGACACACAGAGACCAGATGTGAAGGGATGGAAAGAGGTATTCCATAAAAATAGAAATGAAAAGAAAACTAGAGTAGGTATACTTAATATCAGACAAAATGACTTTAAAACAAAAACTGTAATAAGAGACAAGGAAGGGCATTACATAATGATAAAGAGATCAATCCAACAAGAATATGTAACATTTATAAATATTTAGGTATCCAACATAGCAACACCAAAATATGTAAGGCAAATACTAACACACCTAAAGACAGAAATTGATGACAATGCAATAATAGTAGGGACATTTAGTACCCAACTTAAATCAAAGGGTAGATCATCTAGACAGAAAATCAAAGCAGGAACATGGGCCTAAACAACATGTTGATCCAGATGGACTTAATAGATACATACTGAACATTCCATCCCAAAGCAGCAAAATACACATTCTTCTCAAGTGCACATGGAATGACAAGCCTTAATTAACTTAAGATAAATGAAATATCAAGCATCTTTTATGAATGGTATGAAACTAGAATTTAATTACACAAAGAAAATTGGAAAATTCACAAATATATAAAGATTAAACAAAATGCTACTGAACAACCAATGGGTCAAAGAAAAAATCAGAATCTAAATAAGAAAAATACCTGGAAATAAGCAAAAATGGCAATGTCACATACAAATATGTATTTTGAAGATGAATCCTCCTACTGATAAATGTCTATCTCAAGCAACAAGAAAAATCTCCAACAAAATCTCTCCTAACTTTACACCTCACGGAAGTAGAAAGAGGATAAGGCCCAAAGTTAGTAGAAGTAAAAAAATAGCAATGATTGGAGGAGAAATAAATGAAATAGAAACAATATACACAATAAGGAAGATCAATGAAAGGAAAAGCTGGTTCTTTGAAAATAGAAACAAAATTGAAGAGCTTTTACCTAAGCTCACCAAGAAAAAAAGTGAGGGCTCAAAGAAATAAAAAACAAAAGAGAAGGGACGCCTGGGTGGCTCAGTTGGTTGGACGACTGCCTTTGGCTCAGGTCATGATCCCGGAGTCCTGGGATCGAGTCCCGCATCAGGCTCCCAGCTCCATGGGGAGTCTGCTTCGTTCTCTGACCTTCTCCTCGCTCATGCTCTCTCTCACTGTCTCTCTCAAATAAATAAATAAAATCTTAAAAAAAAAAAGAGAAAAAGTTATAACTGATATCAAAGAAATACAAAGGATCATAAGAAATTATTATGAACAATTATATGCCACCAAATTGGACAACCTAGAAGAAATAGGTAAATTCCTAGAAACATACAGCTTGATAGACTGCATCATGATGAAAATAAATATGAACAGACCTATTACTAGCAAAGAGATTGAATCAGTAATCAAGAAGCTCCCAACAAACAACAGTCTAGGACCAGACTGTTTTACTGAAAAATGCTACTAAACATTCAAAGATAAGTTAATACCAATCCTCATTAAACTCTTCCAAAAAACAGGAAAGGAGGGAACTCTTCCTTACTTGTTTTATGAGGCTGGCATTGAGGATACCACAACTAGTTAGGATGCCAAAGGAAAAGAAAATTGCAGGCCACTATCCCTAATGAACATAAATGAAAAATCCTGAGTAAAATAGTCGCAAACCAGATTCAACAAAACATTAAAAGGATCATACACCATGATCAAGAGGGATTTATTCCAGGAATTCAAGGATGGGCCAAAATTCACAGATCAGTCAATATAATACACTAAATAACATAATGAAGATATAACATAATGTATCTTAGTAGATACAGAAAACAGATTTGGGAGAATTCAGCAACCATTTATGATAAAAACTCTCAACAAAGTGGGTATAAAGGGAATGTACCTCAGTATAATAAAAGGCCATATATATGATAAGCCCACAGCTAACATTATACTCAATGATGAGAAGCTGAAAGCCTTTCTTTTATGATCAGGAACAAGACAAGGTGCCTACTCTTAGCACTTTTATTCAATATATTCAATATAGTACAAAGCAATTAGGTGATATAAATAATTAAATGAAAATAAAAATAAAAGTATCCAAATTGTAAATGAAGAAATAAACTACAAATACTGTGAATATTTGCAGATGACATGATATTATATATAGAAAATCCTAAAGATGCCATCAAAAAAACTGTTAAACTGATAAATACAGTGAGGTTGTAAGATACAAAATCAATGTAAAAAAATCTGTTGTGTTTCTGTACACTATTTAATGAGCTATCAGAAAAAGAAAATAAGAAAAGGGGACACCTGGGTGGCTCAGTGGGTTAAAGCCTCTGCCTTCAGCTCAGGTCATGATCTCAGGGTCCTAGGATCGAGCCCCATGTCGGGCTCTCTGCTCAGTGGTGAGCCTGCTTCCGCCTCTCTCTTTTCCTGCCTCTCTGCCTATTTGTGATCTCTGTCAAATAAATAAAGAAAATCTTAAAAAAAGAAAGAAAAGAAAAGAAAACTATCCATTTACACCAGCATCAAAAAGAATAGAATACCTAAGAATAAATTTAGCCAAGGAGGCAAAAGACATACATATTGATATCTAAAAGACATTAATGAAATCAATTCAAGAAGACACAAGTAAATGGAAAGATATTCCATGCTCATGGATTGAAAGAATCAATAAAATGCCCATACTACTGAAAGCAATCTGTAGAGTCAATGAAATCCTTATCAAAATTCCAATGACATTTTCTATAGAACTAGAATAAGCAATTCTAAAATTTGCATGGAAGCACTGAAAACCCTGAATAGTCACAGCAATCCTGAGAAAGAATAATAAAGCTGGAGACATGCTTCTTGATTTCAAACTTTATTACAAAGAAATGGTAATTAAAACAATATTGGCATAAAAATAGACACTTAGATCAATGGAACAGAAATAAATTCACAAATATAAATATAGTCAATTTATTTATGGCAAAGGAGCCAATAATATATAATGGGGAAAGAATAGTCTTTTCAATAAATCGTTCTGGGAAAACTGAATAGCCACATGCAAAACAATGAAATGCAACCATTATTTTAAATCTTACACAAGAATAAACTCAAAAATAGATTAAAAACTTGAATGGAGACTAAATCCATAAAACTCCTACAAGAAAACATAGGGAGTAAGCTCCTCCTCATTGGTCTTGGTGATGATTTTTCTTCGAATCTAACACTAAAAGAATTGAAACAAAAGCCTAAATAAGTGGGACTGCATCATACTAAAAACCTTCTGCACAGCAAAGGAAACCATCAACAAAGTGAAAAGGTCACCTACTGATAGGAATATTTGCAAATCATAATATCTAAAATACATAAAGATCTCATACAACTGAATAGCAAAACAAAACAAAACAAAACCCAATCTGATTAAAAATGGGTGGAACACCAGATAGACATTTTTCCAAAGAAGACATATAGATGACCAAAAATTCATGAAAAGATGCTTGTCATTATTAATATTCAGGGAGATGCAAATCAAAACCACACTAAGCTATCACCTCTCACCTGTTAAAATGGCTATTATCAAAAAGATAACCAATAACAAGTGTTGGGAAGGAAGTGGAGAAAGGGAATTCTTGTGCACTGCAGATGGAAATATAAATTGGTAAGACCACTATGGAAAATGGTGTGAAGGTTTTGACAGAAATTAAAAGTAAAACTACCATATGATCTAGCAATTTTACTTTTGGGTATTTGTGTGAAGAAAATGAAAACACTAATTCATAAAGAAAAAAAAAACAAAAGATAAATGAACTTCCATGTTCATTGCAGCATTATTTACGATAACCAAGATATGGAAACACCTAAATGTCCATTGGTAGATGAGTGAATAAAGAATCTGTGAGATTATGTGTGTGTGTGTGTGTGTGTGTTTGTGTGTGTATTATACACACACACATTGTAATATTACTAATATCGACACATTGGAATATTACTCAATCATAAAAATGAATGAGTTCTTGTTATTTGCAACAACATGGATGGGGCTTGAGGGCATTGTGCTAAGTAATATAACTCAGGCAAAGAAAGATAAATGTTATATGATAGCATTTATTTATGGAGTCTAAAAAATAAAAATAAAAACAGAATTCCAGGCTCACAGATAAAGGAAATAGATTGGTGGTTTCCAGTGGGATGGGATAGAGGTTGGAGAAATGCGTTCAGGGAGTCAAACAATAAAAAGAAAAAAACAAAAAACCCAAAAAATGTGCCAATGCTATAGAGAATTCGGTAAATGTTAGTTGAGCTGCATTGTCTGTATATGTTTTACAGTAAGTGCGAAAGAGGAAAAGATTATCTCGCCTACTTTGTACTACATTGGATGCAGCAAGATATATACAGAAAATTTATAAATTTCTGATTGTGATGACACCTTTAGAAAGGGGAAAATATCAAAACATCTTAACACTGACATGAATCATATATTTCTATCCTTGATTATAAAAAAATTACCAAAGAATTATTCAACAAAGTTATGTTTTTCAGAAAGTTTCTTTCTTTCTCTGTTATTGAAATTTGCATCAAGCAGGCATAGTACCATCATTTTCAATACGTTTTCAAGATCAAGCACCGAGAATATGGGCAATGTTCTGATTTAGAAGTAGAAATAGAAAAGATTTTTAGGAATGTAGTAATTCAGCTTTATGGAAAACAGGAAAATGACTCAATAAAACCATCTGGTCACTAAAAAAAAAAAAAAAAAAAAAAAAAAGAAAAAGAAAGAAAGAAAGAAAGAAAAATGTGTATGCCACACTTATGCGTTCCTGCTGTTTGAGTGGCCTAGCATGGTATGGGGCCTGCTTAAAATCACCACTAACAGCTGGTTACCATTCAGTTGCTATTGTGGGTGCCCAGTTATTTTCGGTTTGGCTTGGCACTGGTGGTGGCAAACATCTGCTAAATGATGGCTCAATTTGTGGGTCCAGGTCTTTGGGATTTAAATGCCTCTGAATTTAAGGGTAATCTAGGTTTATGTAGGAGCTTCTTCAAAGTTGACCTGAATCCTTGCAAAAGGTTGCAAGCTGTCATGGTTTCCTGGCTTTTACATAGCTTGGACCTTCCTTATAGGATGGTTGCTGCCCCTCCAGGCTCCTCCAGTCCTAGTAGGACTTGACTGCCTCCTCTAAGTAGCAAAAGGAGAGTATTATTAATAGCTTAGAGCAACGAGATAACTGCTTTCAATAGTTTCTAGATTTTTGCCACATGAGGCTATCTTTGGTGAGAATTATATTTGTATACATATGTGTGCATTTGAGGCTGTGAATCACAGACATTTGCTGTGCATTTAGCTCACACTTTTACCAGGAATCAGCTAGACATTGGAAGTTGGCTTTGGAATTTGTTATATCTACTGCCAGGTCACAAGGTTGTGTTTGAAAGTTCAGGAGGTAAAAGGCCCAACTCACAATGAAAGCAAGAAAAATATCATCTACTCTGGTTGAGGAACTGGTCAGTCTCAAGTAATGATAGCTTCTTTTTTTGTTCATATTTATTTTTTCCCCTATTTACAGTTCCTAGAAGTTAGAAAGTGCTTGCTTATATCCCACTGTTATCCCACCACCACCACCACCTTAAGACAAAGAAGTCATTTATTTTAGAAACCCAGTGGTCTTTAGCATCATTTCAATGTATGTTTGAGTTAATTTTAGAGTAGTAAGAGTAAATGAAATGCAATATTTACATTTTGCTAATTATCTTCTCGTTAGAAAGCTGCTATTTTGAAGAAAGAGAAATATGTTAAAAATGTATGTATTTTAACTATAAAAATCAATTGTCATAAATTGTATATATAGCAAATCACATGGGAAGTCTTTATTTCCTAATTTAAAAAAGCTGCCTCAAAGAAATGTTTCAGCACACAGAGGCACATGGGCCACTTGGCAGACAGCCTAATTGAAACCAAGGGCCCAGGAGAAGAGCTGAACTCTGCATCTGCTGTCCAGAACTGGCTGCACTACACTTTGAACCAGTGCTGATGGCTTTGTACACAAAGATCAAAATGAGTTTGTTTTATTCAGCTGGGTTGTGGAGGTGCACGTATTTTGGCTTCTGGATGCAATAAAGCATTGAGCTCTCAGATAAACAAATTATAAATCTAATCAAGCCTAGGCACAATGATAAGTAGCTTGCTTGAAATGGAGAGGTGGGCTGTGGTGGTTGTGGTTGGGTGGGTGTTGCGGGGGGGAGATGAAGGGATGGGAGAGAGAATGAGACAGAGCAAGAGAAACTCAGAAGGGAAAAATGGTCCAATCCCATTTTATGTGGTGGAGTACTAAACATGACTCTTGGTATGTTGCCAGTTTTAACAACTATTTCCTCTCCTTCTCCCCACCTCCCTCCTTTTTTTTCTTGACATGTTGTAGTGAGATTTCAGATATATTCTCTATTAAAGACTGTCTTGGGAGCTACATCAGATTCCTTGAATGGAAGCAGGTGAATTATTGTAAAATATTTCTTCTTAAGTTGGAGTTTGAGGACTTTGAAATATTTCCTTATCTGTTTCTCAAAGCAATATGGGCAAATAATATGTAGTTAGTGTGTTCCTTATGTGCTGTGTGTAATCACCAGTTCTATTATCATGTAACCTTTATTTGTCCCCAGTTATGTGCTTGGAAGTAAAACAAACGAGCGATGACTATTTCTTCTTAAACATGTTTAGATGCAACCACTCCTAAGTATAACTTGAGTATTTCAGCTATGATGAAGAAATGGAAAGGTGTCATTGATTTATTCATGTACGTTGGATGCTTTGGCCCACCACACCACTTCAAATATTGTTGGAATCAATCCATTTCTTTACTTTACTAAGTACCTGCCAGATAAATCTCCAGATATGATAAAATATGTGTCCATTAGGAATGACTAAATTCCACAACTAGATTTCACCTGAAATCTGAATGATGAAGTTTTCATTTAAAGTGAATGTCATAGGTTGACAGGTTTAAAAACTGCCCAAGAAATAAATAACAGTGATTTAGAAATTTCCTCCAGTAATATAGGAATCCTGGCTGTACAATAAAGAATAAATTTCTAGAAAGTGAATACCTGTAATCTGAAACACTAAGTAGATATTTACAGCATAGTTAATTGGTTTTCTTAAAAAATCTTTTTTACTAAGATATATAATATTGAGATATATAATTAACTTACCATAAAATTCATGCTTTTCAAATATATATTGTTTTTAGTATATTCACAAAGTTGTGCTTTGTGAACATTTCTTTCTTATTCCAGAACATTTTTAAAAAGATTTTATTTTTAAGTAATCTCTATACCCAATGAAGGGCTCAAGCTTGCATCCTGGAGATCAAGAATTGCATGCTGTACCAACTGAGCTAACCAGGTGCCCCTAATTCCAGAAATTTTCATCACCTTAAAAAGAAACACTATACTTATTAGCAGTCTGTTGTGGAATTTATTGATAGAAATTTCAGGGAACTAGTACTTACTTTTAACTTTTAAGTTGAATAAAGTTTCATTTATAGTTCAGAAAAGTCAATTTTGATTATTCCAATTTCCAAGTTATTAAGTTTTTTTTTACTGTAGATAACCAAAATATTTCAAGTATGTAGTGAAATGTAGCAGAGTTTAGAGAGTTCAGTACTAAAATGCATAGCTTATTGCATGAATTACCTAAGTCCCTTAGCATCTAAAAGTTTTCATCTTAACTGCTTATGAGCCAAGCAGGCTAATGAATTGAACTGAGTACTACATTGTCCAGGGTACTATGCTAGGAGTTACGTTCCTTGTTCAAAACATATATAGAACCTGTACCCCTGGGGATAAAAATATATGTTTATAAAAAATAAAAAATTAAAAAAACATATATAGAAAGTTCAATAATGATTATTATTATAATTTTCATGATATTAAGGAAAAATAAAAAAAGAAAATGACAAGGAGGAAAAATGTTTCATTGATCATACTACTGTGTAAGGAATTTGTTTGTTATGCTTCTTGGTTAGTAACTCATTTATTCTCAGGACAACTCAAGTACATAAGTAGCATAACATGTTAATTAGTGTGATGTGGATTCAAGCAGTAGAAACCAAATTTGTTTATCTGCAGAAAAACAGTGAGTTTATTAGAAATATATCTAGAGGCTCCAGACTCCATGGGAGTACAAATGACCAGGATTATCAGTTAGAAGGAAATTATAGAAGCCTGAGCAGCAGAAATACAGCAGTAGTTTCACTTCAGGTATAACCAGAAGCCATGTCACTGCCACGCCTGATGCTGTAATAAATATGGCCTCCTACTTTCCTGATATCATTGCATTAATTGCTCAAGATTCAGCAACCAAGAAAAAGCATCTGATTTACTGAACTTATATTAGGTGTCCACTCTGTGGAGAAAAAGGGAGGAACAAATTGGTTTGACATCTGTGATAGTTAATTTTATGCATCAACGTAACCAGGCCACAGTGCCCTGTTATTTGGTTAGATGTTATCGTGGATATTTCTATGAATGTGTTTTTGAGTGAAATTAATGTTTACATCAGAAAACTCTGAATAAAGCAGATTACTCCCTGTAATGTGGATGGGCCTCATCCAGTTAACTCAAAGCCTTACTGGAATGAAGACAGAGACCCTCCCAGAAAGAAGGAATTCTGCTAGGAGACTGCCTTTGGGCTTGAACTGAACTTTTTCCTGGTCTTCACCTTGCTGGCCTAATCTATTAGATTCGGGACTTGCCAGACCACACAATAACATGAGCCAATTCCTTAAAAAAAAAATCTCTTGTATCATACACACATACATATGCACATACACACACCTCTATTGGTTTTATTTCCCTGGAGACCCTAAACACAGCTTATTTTGTAGGAGGTGGCCAAAACATCAAAAGATTTCTACAAAATGAGAGATTACCAAATAAATTTGGATTACTAATAGGAAAAAAGGGCCTCAATGATGAACATTCAAAAAGTAGGAAATGTCCATTACACAAAATAATATGTGAAGACAGTGTCTAAATTCTAAGGGAGAGGGACTCAGAATTAACTTCAGAAGTTAATCTGGAAATAAGTCACAGGAAAATGTTTTCTAAAGGAAGAGAGACATGAATTGAAGGAGCAAAAGGAAAAAGATATTCTAAGTCAGGGGAATAAAGATGGGCACCTGATCTTCCATTGAGGTGGCAATACAATGTTATATGGAGGAAATAATGCTGTTCCAGACATTTGAACAGCCTGGAAGTCTCCACTTTTTGCACAGTGTAAGAACTGCACCTACCCAGAAACCTCCATGCTACAAGTCCAAGCCCTATGGAGAGGCCCTGAAGAGAGGGAGAGAGATGTCAGACACAAAAGGAGTGGCTAGGTGAAAACATATAAACATGTAAACATTTTTTAAGAAGTGTATTCTCCAGGAGCACCTGGGTGGCTCAGTCAGTTGGCCATCCAGCTCTTGATTTTGTATGAAGTCATGATCTCAGGGTCATGAGATTAAGCCCAGTGTTGTGCTCTATACTCAGAGCAGAGTCTGCATGAGATTCTCTCCCTCTGCCCTACACCTGATCTTCTCTTTATCTCTTTACAATAAATAAATTTCAAAAAATCATTTAAGAAAAGTGTATTCTCCAGCTACTCTAACTGTCCAAGCTGAAGTCAAAAAGATCAAAGATGAAACACCAAACTGAACTGGGCACTTTAGCTCTAAATTATAAACTACATGGTCATTTACGTCAATATATAGTTTTGGGAATAGTTTATCAATGCAAGATTTCTGTCACATATGCCATCCATTTAATGTGATACTCTAAAATATTGGAGATATACAAACAAAGTCAGGGGAACAGATGAGGTTCTTGAGGGTACACTTTAGAGATTATAAAAGGCAAACCTGAGGTTTAGAGGTACCAGTATTTAATGGTCAGGGATAAAATACCCCACATGGTGAGAAAGCAACAAAATGGTCAGAGAAATTAGAATTAAATTTGCAGGTACTGTGACTGGAGTGCAAGATATTAAAAGAGGCAGCAGAGAGCATGGTTCAATGAAGACAATTCATTTTGTTGAGATTAATACTGTTTTTGTTACAGAGCAATTTTATTAGAGTAAATAATGAAACTAAATTAGAGTGAGAATGAGATTTGGTTTGGGTACATGTTTAACCATATAATGGTACAAGAGACTATTAACAATGAGATTTGGTTTGGGTACATGTTTAACCATATAATGGTACATCAGACTACCACAATGATATTTGAGCCTTCTCAAAAGCAAAAGAAACAAAAATGTAACATATATTTTACTAATAGAAATTTACTTTATAAATGACAAAATTTAGAAATAAAACATTTATTTTCTGTTATAAAATATATGTATAAATTTATCTGACAAATTTAAATTCATAGAAACTACAAAGAAAATATACAAGAAGAATAAGACGTCTAAAGAAAATAATTTTTTGAAATATGGACTTTGGTTCAAATATGGTTCAAATTAATGGCTACTGTCTTGTATCGTTAGTCCATCTAATTGAATAGTTTGATTTGATCACACAGTACTGAGATGTTCTCTTCATGTGTCCAGTGTTATAAAATTAGATATGTATAGATCTGAACACCTAAAAAGATCAATGCAAAGTTATAAACATCCTAGTGAATACCACATTTGCAAGAAGTTCAGAATATACATAGAGATTGCAGAAGTTTTATACTAAAATTGGCATTAAAATTATTTAGCATTGGAGAAAGGATTAGTATCACAGTTTCTCCAGTGTGTGAAAATATGTTATATATTTTATTATGCATTTTTGTAGTTTTAAAAATTCTCAAAATTTTGTAGTTTTAAAAATTCTCAAAATAGGTTTAGAAATTATATTTCTGTCAAACATTTGTGTGATTGTTGAAGTTGCTCCTATGGCTACTATGGAAAACTACTGGTTTAGATTAAACTACTGGTTTAGATATAAAGCAATTTCATTTGAATATAAAATTATATTCTCCATGCTATAGTCTGTTCTTGTTTTATCTTTAATTATTTGTGGTTTCACCAAATTTTAAATTAATGTGTTCTTTAATTTTTTTAATAAAATGTCTCATGAAAATTGGATAATTTCTTTCAGTGTTAATCTGCTTTCTAGAACCTTTTGACCCTTTTTGGAAAAAACCCTTGAAAGCCAGCTGTATGGCTCTCTAAATTCTGCTCAATACCATGCAAGGACAATGGGATAGTCTTTCAGTTTGCTTATATTATTAGCTATTATGTCAGTATTAAAGATATCAGAAGGCATTTTAACCTCATAGATGAGGCAGACAGTAGCTAAATAAGTACTATGACACCTGTTTGTCTCAATCAAGACTTTGTGTATCATTAGCAAAGAAGCATGTTGCGGCTTGAGTGGAGGTTCAGTCATCTCTACTTCAAGGTTGGAATTGCCCTAACTGTGCTAATAGCTATGTAATATGGAACCTCTGCATTAGATACAAGAAGAGAGATGTTCTGATGCTACAGTTTGTGAAATGTAACACCATTATCTGATTCTTTTATTAAGTGCAGTTGTTCACACCTAACCACATATTTATCATCTTGCATTGTTATGTCAAGATATTTATTCTTTAATGGAACCTTAATAACTTTGTATGAGAGGCCTTGTCTCCCCTATTTGACTATAAGCTCTTTGAAGACAATGGGAAATGTCTCATAATTTTGGTTGCTGCTCTGTACATAGTAGTTTTAGGCAGAGGCTAGGAATGTAATGGAGCTTAACTAACTAATATAATGTTTATTGAGTTCCTTTATCATACCAGTGGCTATGCTAAGTGCTATATGCACAATACTGATATGGAATAAGTTCTACCCCCTTAATAAGTTGTAAAAGTAAAAAGGGCATGTGTATATGTATATATATATATATATATATATATATAGTGAGCTTTAGAACTTACTTGAATTCCAAACTTGTAATATTACTAAGTTTATTGTAAATAATCCAGTGTTTATTGTTGATTTTCCAAAAAACTTTCAGTAATAATAGCATTATGAAAATATGGAATATATCTTTTTGTTAAGAAGATTTTCATTTATTATAATTTTTAAATATAGATGTAATAACTTAGGAAGACATTTGTGAAAACTCTTTCTATTATTTATTTATTTATTTGAGAGAAAGTGCATGAGCAGGGGGAGGAGCTGCGAGAGAAGCAGACTGAACAGGGAGCCTGATGCAGAGCTCAATCCCAGGACCTCAAGATCTGAAGCTGAAATCAGACACTTAATTGACTGAGCCATCCAGGCACCCCTTGTGGGAACTTAATTAAAATATCTGGATGGTCTTAAATCCCATGGAGTCTGAATCTTCCTTTAGGCTTCTATTCAGTAGTATTTCTTCTTAACACAGGTTCTGGCCCAGGATTTCCCATTGGTTAAAATGGACTAAAGATCTTTTGTTAAGGCCAGATGGAAAGTAAAGGAAGAGAGATTTAAATCATGGTGGTATGGTAAAATAAAGTTGGAGTGCATAGGGACCCTTATGTTTTGGCCATTCCCTTTATTTCCCAGAACCTCTCAGATTCATACATGAAATAGAGGGTCTTCTAGGGTTAAACTCTGAACTTCTAAAAAATGGTAAATCTCCTTCAAAATGAAACCAATTAGAGAATTATTGGTGGAGTTGTTAAAATGCTTGAAATACAAAGTATTTGGAAGGAAGGGCAATTTTACCTCCCATACTGATATTGAATATCACTTGAATATAGTGTATAGTCAAACGCAAGGATAAATGACCTTCTATTAGCAAATGCTATACCCTAAGCAGGACTTAGTCCTGTCCTGACTATACTGTGACTGTTCAGATGTTACAAGCTTCAGAGAGCTGTGGTAAGGTACGGGAAGGATTAATGTGAATTCCAGTTGCTGGCATCTGAATTACTGCAGTTGTGAATTCCTTGATCTAGAACCCTGAAACAAATCTGGAATCTGAAGTAATGTTAGTGTAAGATAAAGAAAAGAAGGCAAGGAGATAATTATTACAGTGATTTTCACTTGTAAATATTGATTTAGTGAAGTATTTTGATTTTTAAATGGAAATTTTTCCTTATCTTCAAATATCTATGAATTAACTGTGACTTAGATATGTAAGAAGTTGTATGGTCTTTTCAGTGGAATTTAAATTTCATAATGCAGTAAGACATTTTGTAAAATTGATATAAATAATTAGTCTTGTAAGGGATGTTGAATAAAGAAATAAAGTGAGAGAAACTTATTTTAAATAAAGAATCAGATATAGCTGAGAAATGTCAATATAATGAATAATATTTGTCCTCAAAGTCATAAATAGCAAATAGAGTTCTTAGATTGGTTTACATTGTACTATGTTATCTCAGTGAAAAGTGTTACACATCTTAGTATCCATATTTTTGGTGAGCATTATTGATGGATATTTTCCCTTTCTTCTGGATTGTTGATAATAGTATAGATACAGTCTTTGTATTTATAAAAAAAAGGCAAATAAAATGACCTTAACTATTTTTATGTTAATCTAAACTTGCAAGCCAGTAATACAAATGGTAAACATATTCCATTTACTAAAAGGAAGATCAAATTAAGCTTACAAAAAGGCAAACAATTTATTCCTTTGAAATTGGCTTTCCCTGGTCAAAAGATCTCTTTCAGGCTTAGAAAACTTTACATTTTCAAAATGAGGATTACATACTTCACTCTTCAATTAAAAAATTCTCACAAAGGGACTTGAGTTGGAAGACAGAGAAGATGGTGGCAGAGTAGGACAAACCAAGGTTCATCTTCCATGAACACAACTAGATAACTACCAAATCATCCTAAATACCCTTATAATCAACCTGAAGACCTACAGAACAAACTCCATAACTAAAGAGAAAGAAGAAGCCACATCATAGGAAATGCAGAGATATGGTTTAAAGGAGAAATGAATTTCAAGTGCCGTGGAAGGGAAAGAGTGTGGTCCCAGAGGAGGGTGAAGGAGAGAGAGTGAAAGAGAGGAGTACATAGGGGTACACACAAATCGAATGTTTTCCCAAAGCCACTGGCTTGGAAAATGAGAGGGGCTCAATTTTGTGAATTTTTGCAATCAGGAGGACTTAAAGCCTATAATTTTAAAGGTAGAGGGCTTGCCTGGAATAGAACCTGGAGAGCACTGCTCTGTTCCCTGTGCTCTGGAAGAACTGCCTTTTTCAGTCAAGCTTGCCTCAGTCCCAGTGTGGTGGGCCCTATCCCTGAAGATAAAGACAAATCCCTGCCCACAACATGTCTCCTGACCAGAGAATTCTGTAGGCCTCAGTTCTGCTGAAAGTGGTTTCAGGTTTCATATCACAAACTGACTAGAGCACACCTCATTAAAACTCACCACATTCAGGCAGGAGATCAAACACTGACAATAGCAGGCAAGGAGAGGCTTTGCAGATGACTGGTCTGAAGGATAGAACAACCAAAACACAGCAGCACAGAGCATGTAGTACACACCAGAGACACTCCCTGAAGGGCCAGGCCCTATTCACCACATGACCTCTTCTCATAAGGCCAATTTTTCAGGAGCAGGAGACATAACTGTCTTTTCTAACAACAAAGAAGAAGGCAGAAACTTAGACAAACAGCAAAGACAGAGGAATTTATCCCAGATGAAAGAGCAAGATAAGGCCCCAGCCAGAGATCTAAGTGAAACAGATATAAGTAACATGCCTGATGGAGAATTTAAAGCAACAATCATGAGGATACTCACTGGGCTTGGGGAAAGAAAATAGAAGACATCAGTGAGACCTTTACCATAGAGATAAAAGAATTAAAAAAAGAGTCAGAGATGAAGAATACAATAAACAAGATGGAAACAGGCTTGACCGAGTGAACAGCAGGCTGAAAGAAGCAGAGGAATGAATTAGTAACTTATAGAGAAAATAATGGAAAATAATGAACTGAACAAAAGAGAAAGAATTATGCAACACAAGAATAAACTTAGGGAACTCAGTGACTCCATAAAATGTAATAACATTTGTATTATAGGAGTCCTAAAAGATGAGAGAGAAAAGGGGCAGAAAATTTATTTGAAGAAATAATAGCTGAAAACTTTCCTCATCTGGGGAAGGAAACACACATCCAGATCCAAGAAGCATGGAGAACTCCTATCAAAATCAACAAAAGCAGGGCAAGAGCAAGACGTATTGTAGTTAAATTTGTAAAACAGTGATAAAGAAAAAAATCTTAAAAGCAGCAAGACAAAAGACATACTTAACTTAAAAGGGAAGACCCATAAAACTACCTGGAGACTTCACAACAGAAACTTGACAAGCCAGAAGAGAGTGGCATGATATATTCAAAGTGTTAAATGGAAAAATCTATAGCCAAGAATACTCTATCCAGAAAGACTGTCATTCAGAATAGAAGGAAGGTTAGAGTTTCCCAGACAAAGAAAAACTAAATTTAATTACCACTAAGTCTGTCCTACAAGAAATATTAAAGGGAACTTTGGGACTGCAAAGGAGACTCCAAAAATGACATAGACAAGAAATGGACAAACAACAACAACAACAACAACAACAACAAAAACCCCAAAAAACAAAACTAAAAACAAAACAAAAAACTCCAGAAGCAATGACAAAATGACTAATAAAATGGCAATAAATATACATCCATCAATAATTACTTTGAGGGGTATCTGGGTAGCTCAGTCAGTTAAGCATCCAACTCTTGATTTTGGCTTAGGTCCTGATCTCAGGGAGGTGGTATTGAGTCCTACATTGGGTTCCATGCTCAGTGCAGAGTCTGCTTATCTCTCTCTCTGTTCCTCCCTGTGTTCTTTCTCTTTAAAATAAATAAAATCTTAAAAAATAATTACTTTGAATATAAATATACTAAATGCTCCAGTCAAAAGACATAGAGTATAAGAATGGATTAAAAAAAAAAAAAAGACCTTTCTATATGCTGCCTACAAGAGACTAATTTTTTTTTTAGACCTTGCAGATTGAAGACACGTGCAGATTGAAAGTGGACAAATATTTATCACACAAATGGATGTCAAAAGAAAGCCAGAGTAGTGATACTTATACAAACTAGACTTTAAAACAAAGACTATAACAGAAAAAGAAGGGCACTATATCATAATAAAGGGAACAATCCAACAATGGACAGATCTTCAAACAGAAAATAAACAAAGAAACAATGGCTTTGAGGACACACTGGACTGGATGAACTTAACAGATATAATCAGAACATTCCATCCTAAAACAGCAGAATACATATTCTTTTCAAGTGCACATGAGACATTCTCCAGAATAGATCACATGTTAGATTACAGATCAGATCTCAGCAAATACAAAATGAAAGAGATCATACCATGCACCTTTTCTGACCACAACTTTATGAAACTAGAAATCAACCACACGATAAATTGGGAAAGGCCACAAATACACGGAGGTTAGACAATATGCTACAAAATGATGAATGGGTCAACCAGGAAAACAAAGAAAAGATAAAAATATACATGGAAATGAATGAAAATGAAAACACAACAGTTCAAAACCTTTGAGATACAGCAAAAATGGCCCCAAGACGGAAGCATATAAGCAATATAGGTCTACCTTAAGAATCAAGAAAAATCTCAAATAAACAACCTAATCTTACACTTAAAGAGTTAGGAAAAGAGCAACAAATGAAGCCCGAGGCCAAAAGATGGAAGGAAACGATAAAGACTAGAGAAGAAATAAATGATATAGAAACTAAAAAACAAAAAACAAAAAAAAAGACAAAAAACCAACACAATAGAAGTGATCAATAAAACCAGGAGCTGGTTTTTTGAAAAATAAATAAATAAATAAAACTGATAAACCTTTAGCTAGACTTATCAAAAAGAAAGTAGAAAGGATCCAAATAAATAAAATCACAAATGAGAGAGGAGAAATAGTGACCAATTCCATTGAATACAAACAAACACAAGAGAATATTGTGAAAAACTATACGACAACAAATTAGACAAAACTGGAAGAAATCCCTAAAAACCTATAAACTACTAAACAGGAGCAGCTAGAAATAGAAAACTTGAAAAAAAAAGAAATAGAAAACTTGAACAAACCTATAACCAGCAAAGAAATTGAATCAGTAATCAAGAAACTCCTAACACAAAAGTCCAGGGCCAGATGATTTCATAGGCAAATTCTACCAAACACTTGAAGAGTTAATACCTATTCTTCTCAAACTATTCCAAAAAATAGAAAAAAACCTCCCAAACTCATTCTTTGAAGCAAGCATTATTTTGAAGCCACAAACAGATAAAGACCACACTAAAAAAGAGACTTGCAGGCCAATATCCCTGATGAACATGGATGCAATATACTAGCAATCTAAATCCAATGATACATTAAAAAAAATCATTTGCTACCATAAAGCAGGATATATTCCTGGATTACAAGTGTGGTTCAATATTTGCAAATCAATCAATGATATACTACATTAATTAAAAATAAAAAGGGTGGGGTGCCTGGGTGGCTCAGTGGGTTGGGCCTCTGCCTTTGGCTCTTGTCATGATCCAGGGTCCTGGGATTGAGCCTGGCATTGGGCTCTCTGCTTGGTGGGGAGCCTGCTTCCTCCTCTCTCTGCCTGCCTCTCTGCCTACTTGTGATTTCTCTCTGTCAAATAATTAATAAAAATCTTAAAAAAATAAGGAGGGTAATAAATATATGATCACTTCAATAGGTGCAGAAAAAGCATTTGACAAAATAAAATATCCATTCATGATAAAAAACACTCAACAAATTGAGAGCCCAGAAGTAGACCCTCAACTCTATCATCAACTAATCTTTGACAAAGCAGGAAAGAATGTCCAATGGAAAAAAGACAGTCTCTTCAATAAATGGTGTTGGGAAAATTGGACAGACACATGCAGAAGAATGAAACTGGACCATTTCCTTATACCACACACAAAAATAGACTCAAAATGGATGAAAGACCTCAATGTGAGACAGGAATCCATTAGAATCCTTGAGGAGAACACAGGTAGCAACCTTTTCGACCTCAGCTGCAGCAACTTCTTTCTAGACACATCTCCAAAGGCAAGAGAAGCAAAGGCAAAAATGAACTATTGGGACTTCATCAAGATCAAAAGCTTTTGCACAGCAAAGGAAACAGTCAACAAAACCAAATGACAACTGACAGAATGGGAAAAGATATTTGCAACAACATCAGATAAAGGGCTGGTATCCAAAATCTATAAAGAACTTATCAAACTCAACACCCAAAGAATGAATAATCCATTCAAGAAATAGGCAGAGGGCATGAACAGACATTTCTGCAAAGAAGACATCCAGATGGCCAACAGACACATGAAAAAGTGCTCCACATCACTCGGCATCAGGGAAATACAAATCAAAACCACAATGAGATACCACCTCACACCAGTCAGAATGGCTAAAATTAACAAGTCAGGAAGTGGACAGATGTTGGCGAGAATGCGGAGAAAGGGGAACCCTCCTACATTGTTGATGGGAATGCAAGCTGGTGCAGCCACTCTGGAAAACAGCATGGAGGTTCCTCAAAAAGTTGAAAATAGAGCTACCCTATGACCCAGCAATCACACTACTGGGTATTTACCCTAAAGATAAATGTAATGGTCCAAAGGGGGCATGCACCCAAATGTTTATAGCAGCAATGTCCACAACATCCAAACTATGGAAAGAACCTAGATGTCCATCAACAGATGAATGGATAAAGAAGATGTGGTATGTATACACAATGGAATACTATGCCACCATCAAAAGAAATGAAATCTTGCCATTTGCAACAACATGGATGGAACTAGAAGGTATTATGCTGAGTGAAATAAGCCAATCAGAGAAAGGCAATTATCATATGATCTCTTTGATATGAGGAATTTGAGAGGCAATGTGAAGGTTGGGGGGGTAGGGAAGGTAAAAATGAAATAAAATGGGATTGGGAGGGAGACAAACCATAAAAGACTCTTAATCTCATGAAACAAACTGATGGTTGCTGGGAACTGGGGGTGGGTAGGGTTAGGGTGGCTGGGTTATCAACATTGGGGAGGGTATGTGCTACGGTGAGTGCTGTGAATTGTGTAAGCCTGATGATTCACAGACCTGTACCTCTGGGGCAAATAATACATGATATATTAATTAAAAACAAACAAACAAACACAAATCCTCAACAAAGTAGCTTTAGAGGGAATATACCTCAACATAATAAAGGCCATCTATGAAAACCCACAGCTAATATCCTCCTGAAAGGGAAATAAAAAGAGTTTTCCTCTATAGTCAGGAACATGACAGGCATGTCCACTCTCACCACTTTTATTTATTACAGTACTGGAAAACCTAGCCACAGCATTAGACAACAACAACAAAAAGGCATCCAAATCAACAAAGAAGTAAAACTTTTACTATTTGCAGATGACATGATACTCTATATAGAAAACCTAAAAGACTCCATCAAAAAATTGCTAGAACTGATACCTGAATTCATTCAAGTCTGAGGATACAAAATCAACATCCAGAAAACTGTTGTATTCCTACTTACCAATAATGAAACAGCAGAAAGAGAAATCAAGGAATCGATTCCATTTACAATTGCACCAAAAGGTAATAAGATACCTAGGAATAAACCTAACCAAAGAGGTGAAAGTCCTGTACTCTGAAAACTGTAAAACACTGATGAAAGAAACTGAAGGTGACACAAAGAAATGGAAAGACATTCCATGCTTGTGAATTGGAAGAACAAATAATATTAAAATGTCTATACTACCCAAAGCAATCTACAAATTTAATACAAAATATAAAAATATCAAAATATATAATGTATCAAATATATATATCAATATATCAAGTATATCAATATATCAATATATCAAAATACCAAAGCATTTTTCAGAGAGTTAGAAAATTAGAGTCCTAAAATTTGTATGGAAGCACAAAAGACCACAAATAGCCAAAGCAACCTTGAAAAAGAAAAACAAAGCTAGAAGCATCACAATTCTGGACTTCAAATCATATTACAAAGCTGTATTAATGAAGACAGTATGAAACTGGCACAAAAACAAACACATAGATTGACGGAACAGAATAAGAAACCCAGAAATGAAACCACAACTATATGGTCAATCTTTGACAAAGCAGGAAAGAATATTTGATGAGAAAAAGATAGTTGCTTCAACAGTCTTGGGAAAACTGGACAACAACATGCAAAAGAATGAATCTGAACCACTTTCTTTCATCATACAAAAAATAAATTCAAAATGGATTAAAGACCTAAATGTGAGATCTGAACTATAAAAATCTTGGAGGAGAACACAGGCAGCAACCTCTTCGACCTAGGCTATAGCAAGTTCTTTTTGGATATATCTCATGCGGCAAGGAATACAAAACCAAAAATAAACTATTGGGACTTCATCAAAATAAAAAACTTCTACACGGTTAAGGAAACAATCAACAAAACAAAAAGGCAGCCCAAGAATGGGAGAAGATATTTGCAAATGACATATATGATCAGGAGTATCTAAAATATATAAAGAACTTATAAAGCTTAACATCTCAAAACCAAATAATTTTTTTCATTTTTATTTTCTTTTCGGTGTTCCAGAATTCATTATTTATGCACCATACCCAATGCTCCATGCAATACATGCCTTCCATAATACCCACCACCAGGCTCACTCAACACTCCACCCCTCTCCCCTCCAAAACCCTGTTAGTTTAGTTTATCAGAGTCCACAGTCTCTCATGGTTTGTCTACCCCTCCTATTTCCCCCAACTCACTTCTTCTTTCCATCTCCCAATGTCTTCCATGTTATTCCTTATGCTTCACAAGTAAATGAAACCATATGATAATTGACTCTCCCTGCTTGATTTATTTCACTCAGCATAATCTCCTCCAGTCCAGTCCATGTTGATACAAAAGTTGGGTATTCATCCTTTCTGATGGAGGCATGATACTTCATTGTATATATGGACCATATCTTTATCCATTTGTCCATTGAAGGGTATCTTGGTTCTTTCCACAGTTTGGCAACTGTGGTCATTGCTGCTATGAACATTGGAGGACAGATGGCCCTTCTTTTCACTACACCTGTATCTTTGGGGTAAATACCCAGTACTGCAATTGCAGGGTCATAGGGAAGCTC
Source organism: Mustela nigripes (assembly GCF_022355385.1). Classification (NCBI taxonomy): domain Eukaryota; kingdom Metazoa; phylum Chordata; class Mammalia; order Carnivora; family Mustelidae; genus Mustela; species Mustela nigripes. The sequence continues at coordinate 76,442,994 of NC_081561.1, read as the reverse complement.
TATTTTTAACTTCTTAAGGAATCTTCACAATGTTTTCCAAAGTGGCTGCACAACTTGCATTACCACCAACAGTGTAAGAGTTCCACTTTTTTCACATCCTCTCCAACACATGTTGTTTACTGTCTTGTTAATTTTGGCCATTCTGACTGGTGTAAGGTAATATCTCAATGTGGTTTTGATTGGAATCTCCCTGATGGCTAGTGATGATGAACATTTTTTTATATGTCTGTTAGCCATTAGCATATCTTCTTTGGAGAAGTGTCTCTTCATGTCTTCTGCCCATTTTTTGATGTGATTATCTGCCAAAACCAAATAATTTAATTAAAAAATAGGCAGAAGACATGATTAGATACTTTTCCAAAGAAGACACACAGATGGCCTACAGCACATGAAAAGATGTTCAACATCACTCATCAGGGAAATACAAATCAAAACTACAATGAGATATCACCTGTCAAAGTGGTTAAAATCAAGAACACAAGAAATAGCAGGCATTGTTGATGAGGATGTTGGGAAAGGGGAACCCTCCTACACTATTGGTAGGAGTGCAGACTGGTGCAGTCACTCTGTAAAACAGTATGGAGGATTCTCAAAAAGCTAAAAAATAGAATTACTTTATATTGAGCCATTGGACTACTAGATATTTACCCTAAGAATAAAAAAGTATTAATTCAAAGGGATACATGCCCCCCAGTGTTTATATCAGCATTATCTCATTATCTACAATAGCCAAACTGTAGAAACAGTCCAAGTGTTTATCCATAGGTGAATGAATAAAGATGTAATACACACACACACACACACACACACACACACACACACACACACTGGAATATTACTCAGGCATAAAAAAGATTGAAATCGAGTCTGGGTCAAGATGGCGGAGAAGTAGCAAGCTGAGACTGCTTCAGCTAGCCGGAGATCAGCTA